>NC_091988.1:83982170-84282170 GCF_044704955.1 Pristiophorus japonicus | reverse complement strand
GTGCTCCTGATGACATGTATCTCTTCATCCTGTTGCTTTTCATCCATGCTATGTAGTCTCTTGGGATTTCTACTTATAGACTTGAAAGTTGGTTTACTCTTCAGTCGGCATGCCTTCGCAAGATGCCCAGTTCTCTTGCAGAAGAAACACTCTGACTTCACATATGGACAACTTTGAGCAATGTATTGTCCCAGACACCAATAGCATGACTTTAATGCTCTGTTACCTTGGCCAGTTGCTGAGGCCTTGAGTTCCAACTGCCTTTTACTTCTAACCTGCAGGCAATTCACCTCGGTTGTCTAATGACGGGAAATGGCTCGAAATTCTCAGAAGTATTGGTAGGCCATGTCCATTGACAGATGTCTGACATACTAAATCAAAAGTCAAGTTAGGAGTTGTCAATAACTTTCTTCTGATCGCATCATTTTTCATCCCACAAACAAAGCGGTCACACAATGCTCGGTCCTGAAAGTTTCCAAAATGACAGTGAATAAATAGCTTTTTTAATGCTACAATGTACTCACTGATACACTCAACAGCTGATACTCTCATCAGCTAATTGATTTTATATTCCAAAATGATAACTTTCAGCAATTTCCAGGGGCTCAGGACTGTAGTGCTGTTCTCTGTAAATGATGTGGTCTTCGGCTTGCCAGGAACAAGCAGATTTTTCAGGGTTTCGTACACCTCGGGGTCTGCTTCAGTCAGGAAAATAGCCGGTTTCCTTTCTAAAACCACCCGCTTATGGTTTTCATTATCGGGGAATTAGATGATGCAATTTGCGGTGAAAAACTTTTCTAGCCGATCCACATACGCTCTGAAAGTCTCACGGTCACGTTAAAACACACCCAAGCACACTATTATTCCCATCGGCATGGCCATCTTGACTCTGGCAGTTCAGCAAAGTGTGATTGTAATTTACCTTGGATTCTTAGCTGTTCTGCAAACAAATGACCTCTCTAGTTTCTCTGTTGTTTGGCTGGAATCATCCACCAACAAAAATTTCAGCTAGGGAATCCGATTATCCCATCCATCATCGCCAATTGTGGTACATTCTCTATGACATCACAACAAACTCTTTACAAGATGGCTTCAGCTCTGGAACTTGTCAGGTGACCTGACCTTTCATTATATACATGAGCAATTGCATTACCACTAGGTGGAGCAATAGTCCACTAGATGGTGCTACGAATAAAGACATTCATCTTGAATTGTAAGCTGCCTTTAAATGATGTCAAACTCCACCATCCTCTGTTGCCAGTCCCACAACCATGGGCCTCCACGGATATTCTGCCCCACTGCTGACGAGACTTCCAACCACATCCTGCCCAACATTATTCAAATGGGAAAATCAAGGAATATGATGGGATCAGCTTCCTCAGACGGGTGCCTTTAGAGTCATTACAGCACAGAAGGAGGCCATTCATCCCATCGAGTCCATGCCGACAAAGTCCCATCTTGCTGCACTGCCAGGATTTGGATTACCAGAGTAAGTGTGTGTGCGTCAGATTCAGAATTTTGTGAGTTCAAATATGATCTAAAAATTCTGGTGCTTTTTTTTCGGAAGTGGAACATCTTCGAAGAATTGGGGGGGAAAAACTGGTGCTAAGGGTGCGGAAAAAGAGGTATAGATTACAACAACTTTTGTAAATTGTCTAAGGCAGATTAATTTCTGATCGTTACAATGGAACTTGGGTCTTCCCTTTTTTCCTGCCAATTATTCCAATTGTATCACAAAACCACACAGGATGGTTTTTAGTTTTTTATTTGGGTGAGTGAGAAAGGAGATGCAGATTGTCATGTTTGTAACCTTCACATAACTGTAACCAATATGTAACAACACTGTACACTGTATACAATTGTGAAATACACACCTTGACCACAGGGGGTGAACGTGTGGGAGACACTCCTTACCTGGTCAGCCAGGTACTTAAAGGGAGGTTCCACACAGGCTCAGCACTCCTTGGTCCGGGGAATAAAGGTGTAGGTCATGAGTAACCTTGTCTGCAGTATATGCCTCGTGTGAATATGTTCTAGAGTTGAGGACTCTACATCTGGCAACGAGAAATGGGCATCACTGAACCACAAGGATGGCCACCGGTAGCACAGAGGAACATTACTGTGTGGGTGAGGACTGGGATGATTTTGTGGTGCGACTCCAGCAGACCTTTGTCACAAAGGACTGGCTGGGAGTGGAAGCGGCTGACAAGTGGAGGGCGCATCTACTGACAAGTTGCGGGACAAAAATGTACGCGCTGATGAAAAACCTGCTTACACCTCTCAAGCCGGCCAACAAGTCCTTCAAAGAGCTCAGCCAGCTGATCAGCGAACATCTGAAACCGGCGAGCAGCGTACACATGGCCCAGCACCGGTTCTACACACACAGGCGTCGGGAAGGGCAAAACATCTCGGACTTTGTTGCAGACCTGAGGCGCATGACCAGCTTCTGTAAGTTCACAGATGCCTGCAGGGGGGAAATGTTAAGGGACTTTTTCATTGAGGGCATTAGTCATGCCGGTATTTTCAGGAAGCTTATTGAGGACAAGGACTTGACTTTGGAAAGGGCAGCTTTGATAGCTTAGACCTTCTTGGCGGGGGAAGAGGAAACCAAAATAATTTACGCACACAGCCCTGGTTTTAACGTTGCGATGAACCAGGGAGTTAATGTTGTAAAAGTGATGCAGAACCCTGCAGGTAGGCAAGGGTAATTCGACACCACCCAGGCAGCAACAGGCTCTAGGGTGGGACAGCAACAGAGACAATTGCAGGAGGATCGGCAGTTCATGTCATCAAGAGGAACAATGCGTCCCGTGATGGGACCATTGACACTCATCAACAGAGTGCTTAGAAACAACCAAGGGGACAAACAGAGGAATGCCTGGTAACAGCCCCTTTGTGAACAACAATCTCAGCCAATGCTGGAGATGCGGGGGTAGACATACTGCTAAAAGCTGCAAGTTCCAGCAGTTCACCTGCAGGAATTATAATGCCAGAGGACATTTGGCTAGAATGTGCAAAAAGGCTGCAGCGAGGCTAATCTGTGAAACAGAGGAATCAGACGAGGGGTCTGCAATGCAGGATGATGCCTGGGGCAAAGCCATGGATGCTGAGGTTCAGAGGGTTTATGCAGCTCATACACCAAAACGCCACCCATGATGATGAAAGTTTTATTGAATGGCATCCCGGTGCGCATGGAGCTGGATACGGGAGCCAGCCAGTCCCTTATGAGCGTCCAACAATTTGAGAGACTATAGACACACAGAACTAGCAGGCCCAAACTGAAACACATTGACACGCAGCAACGCATGTACACCAAAGAAATCATCCCAGTGCTGGGCAGTGCAAACCTGGTGGTAACACACAATGGATCACAGAACCGCCTGCCACTCAGGATTGTTGCGGGAAATGGCCCCGCGCTTTTGGGAAGGAGCTGGCTAGCCGAGCTGAACTGGAAATGGGGAGATGTGGAGCGAAGTTCGTGCTCGCAGGTCCTACAAAAATTCGGGTCACTGTTTTAATCCGGTGTCCGAACGTTCAAGGGCACCAAAGTAGTGATACACATCACCCCGGATGCCAGACCAGCGCACCACAAAGCCAGAGCGGTGCCGTATGTGATGTGTGAGAAAATTGAGAGTGAATTAGACAGGCTGCTCAGAGAGGGCTTAATTTCGCCCGTTGAATTCAGTGACTGGGCAAGCCCCATCGTTCCTGTTCTTAAAGGGGATGGCTCGGTCAGGATCTGCGGCGACTACAAAGCCACCATCAACCGAGTGTCGCTGCAGGACCAATACCCGCTCATGAGAGTGGAGGACCTTTTTGCCACGTTGGCAGGTGGCAAGCTGTTTACTAAGTTGGACCTCACTTCGGCCTACATGACTCAGGAACTGGCTGAAGAATCCAAGCTTCTGACCACCATCACGACACAAAAGGGACTATTCATCTACAACAGGTGTCCGTTTGGCATTCGTTCAGCGGCCGCAATCTTCCAGAGGAACATGGAAAGCTTGCTCAAATCCATTTCTGGCACAATTGTATTCCAAGACGACATTCTAATAACGGGTCAAGGCACCAAGGAACACCTCCAAAATCTGGAGGAGGTGCTATGCCGACTGGACCGGGTGGGCCTGCGGCTGAAAAAGGCCAAGTGTGTGTTTTTGGCCCCAGAGGTCGAGTTTTTGGGCTGGAGGGTTGCCGCAGATGGGATCCGGCCTACCGAATCCAAAACGGAGGCGATCCGTCGTGCGCCATGGCCTGGCAACATATCGGAGTTGCGATCGTTCCTGGGACTTTTGAACTATTTCCAGAACTTCCTGCCTAACTTAAGCACATTTTTGGAGCCGTTGTGACTGGTTCTAGGGGGACTGTCAGGAACGGGCTTTCAACAGGGCGCGGAACCTGCTTTGTTCTAACAAACTGTTGACTTTGTATGACCCCTATAAAAAACTAGTTTTAACATGCAATGCATCATCATACGGGGTTGGGTATGTGTTGCAACAGGGAAATGACGACAGCCGACTACAACCGATGGCTTATGCCTCCAGGTCGCTCTCCCAGGCAGAGCGTGGGTACGGCATGGTCAAAAAGGAAGCACTCGCTTGCGTTAACGGTGTGAAAAAGATGCACCAGTATCTTTTCGGCAGACCGTTCGAGTTAGAAACAGATCACAAGCCGTTAACATCCCTGTTGTCTGACAGCAAGGCTGTCAATGCCAATGCGTCAGCTCGCATACAGCGATGGGCTCTCACGCTGGCTGCGTATGACTACACCATACGGCACCGGTCAGACACTGAAAATTGCGCTGATGCGCTCAGCAGGCTTCCACTGGCCACCACCGAGGGGGCAGCAGAGCAAAGCGCTGAGATGGTCATGGCCGTTGAGGCTTTTGACACCGCAGGCTCCCCCATCACAGCCCGCCAGATCAAAATCTGGACCAACAGAGACCCCCTCCTATCCATGATAAAGAAATGTGTCCTGACTGGGGATTGAGCGTCCGCACACGGAGCATGCCCCGAGGAAGTCAGACCGTTTCAGAGACGGATGGATAAGCTCTCCATCCAAGCCGACTGCCTACTATGGGGCAGCCGGGTGGTCATGCCTCAGAAAGGAAGGGAAGCATTCATCAGGGAACTCCACAGCGAGCACCCTGGCATTGTGCTAATGAAAGCCATTGCCCGGTCACATGTATGGTGGCCGGGAATTGACTCAGACCTGGAACACTGGGTTCGCAGGTGCATGATGTGTGCTCAGCTGGGCAATGCCCCCTAGGGAAGCCCCACTCAGCCCGTGGCCCTGGCCCACCAGGCCATGGTCACGCATCCACGTGGCCTATGCGGGGCCGTTCATGGGAAAAATGTTCTTGATTGTAGTCGATGCATACTAGAAATGGATCGAGTGCATCATATTAAACTCGTGCATGACATCCATCACCGTGCAGAGTCTGCGCACGGTTTTTGCAACCCATGGCTTGCTGAACATTCTGGTCAGCGACAATGGCCCGTGTTTCACCAGCCATGAATTCCAGGAGTTTATGTCGGGTAATGGCATTAAACACATCCGGACGGCACCGTTCAAGCCGGCTTCCAATGGCCAGGCAGAACCATCGGTCCAAGTCATAAAGCAAGGCATGCTCCGTATCCAGGGACCCTCTCTTCAGTACCGCCTATCGCGCCTCCTGCTGGCCTATAGGTCCCGTCCGCACTCGCTCACGGAAGTCCCGCCAGCGGAACTCCTCATGAAATGCACGCTCAAAACGCGGCTGTCCCTCATTCACCCAAGCCTGGCAGACATTGTTGAGGGCAAGTGGCAATCCCAAACCGAGTGCCATGATCGAAACTCAAGGGGGAGGTGTATAGAAATGGGTGACCCTGTATTTGTGCTTAACCATGCACTAGGACCCAAGTGGCTTGAGGGCACCGTAATTGTTAAAGAGATCATAGATCATAGTGGTCAGACTAAACAATTGGCAGGTATGCTGCAAACATCTGGACCAGGTAAAGAAAAGGTTCAGCATAGACACTGAGGACCCTGAAATAGACCATGGGATGTCAACCACACCACTGCCAGTGAACGAGCAACAAGGACATTCAACAGCAGTCACAGTCCCTGCGGCCAGCCCGGACAGGCCGGAACCAGCTCAGGCAACAGAGACGCATGTCACGGCTCAACCATCAGAGCCACAACTGCGGCGTTCCACGAGAGAGCGTCGACCGTCTGAAAGACTCAATCTTTGACCCAAAGACATGAGGGGGGAGGTGATGTCATGTTTGTAACCTTCACATAACTGTAACCAATATGTAACAACACTGTACACTGTATACAACTGTGAAATACACACCTTGACCACACGGGGTGAACTTGTGGGAGACACTCCTTACCTGGTCAGCCAGGTATTTAAAGGGAGGTTCCACGCAGGCTCAGCACTCCTTGGTCTGGGGAATAAAGGTGCAGGTCATGAGTGAGCTTGTCTGCAGTATATGCCTCGTGTGAATATATCCTAGAGTTGAGGACTCTACACAGATCACTAATGGTTAGACCTCAGAAATTCAGGTGGAAGTGCTAACTTGGGCCGAAAGCTGCGTTATGTTTCTGCATGGCTTGTGTCAGGCGGTTTTAATCCAGTAAAGAGAACAAGCAAGTTGTCCTTCTTTGCTGGTCCTGGCTCTGTTTCTCTTTGTCAAGCTGTTTGGAAGTGAGTTGATCCATGTGCAGACCAGAGACCTTTGCACTAAGCAATTTATAAAAAGAGTTTGTGATTTGTCTCATTTGTTCCATACAGTTCAATTTACCAAAATGATTTCAAAGATTTTTTTTTAAAAAGCGATTTGACCTCAGTGAAGAAAAAGCAAATGAGATTTGGAAATCAGTAGGGATTGTGAGGACTTCTGAAATAAGTTTTCATTTCTGCTAATAAGTGGACTGAGAGATCATGTAATATTAGTTTTCCAAAAGTATTGCGATTTATGCAAAGAATGACTGAGGTTTGTACTTCAATAGTAATATTTGTATTTTACCAAAAACGGTTTGAAACAGGCTAAGGCCTGGGCCTGCTGCAACTCTGAAGCCTTTCCCCCTCCCTCGGTTATGTGTGCAAATCTTCATTCTTGTTGCCGGTCCAGCAGCACCTCCATTTTCAAATTCCCCTCCTTGTTTTCAAATCCCTCCATGGCCTGGCCCCTCCCTATCTCTGTAACCTGCTCTGGCCCCTACATCCCTCCCTATCTCTGTAACCTGCTCTTGCCCCTACACCCCTCCCTATCTCTGTAACCTGCTCCGGCCCCTACATCCCTCCCTATCTCTGTAACCTGCTCTGGCCCCTACACCCCTCCCTATCTCTGTAACCTGCTCTGGCCCCTACATCCCTCCCTATCTCTGTATCCTGCTCAGGCCCCTACACCCCTCCCTATCTCTGTAACCTGCTCTGGCCCCTACACCCCTCCCTATCTCTAACCTGCTCTGGCCCCTACAATCCTCCCTATCTCTGTAACCTGCTCTGGCCCCTACAATCCTCCCTATCTCTGTATCCTGCTCTGGCCCCTACACCCCTCCCTATCTCTGTAACCTGCTCTGGCCCCTACATCCCTCCCTATCTCTGTAACCTGCTCCGCCCCTACACCCCTCCCATTCTCTGTAACCTGCTCTGGCCCCTACACCCCTCCCTATCTCTGTAACCTCCTCCAGCCCCACTACCCTGCGAGGTATCTGTGTTCCTCCGGTTCTGACTTCCTGTGTATCCCCGATTTAATCGCTCCCACGTTGATGGCCATATCTTCAGCTGCCTAAGCCCTAAGCCCTAGAATTCCCTCTCTAAACCCCTCTGCTCCTTTAAGATGCTCCTTGTGACCAAGCTTTTGCTCATCAGCCCTAATATCTCCTTATGTGGCCCAGTGTCAAATTTTATTTGGCAACCCTCCTGTGACACGCCTTGGGATGTTTTACTATATTAAAGGCACTAAGTAAATGTCAGTTTTTGTTGAAGCTGAACTGCTGTTAATTAGGGAAGAATTTGTTGACATTATCAAATAAAATATTTTCAGAATGTTTCAAGAATCTCATATGAGGACTGGCTTCTGTCTGGCACCATTTCAGTTGGGAACTTTAGGTAAGGCTGAAGCTGATACTAAGTTCAACTTGAACTGAGAACTCCCTCACATTGGCATCCAAAGTTATTTGGGAATTGCTCAGTAATTGTTTGTATTTACCAGCCATTAGCTATTGGCTCCATCTTCTGCTCTTTTAGACATTATTTACCAATGATGATTGAAAAGGTACATGGAATGCAATAATGAATATTAGACAACTTCTTGCCAGCAGGATTAAAGCAAAATGACTTATGAAAGCCTGCAAAAGCATAATTGGTTAGTGTGGATGTCACAGCTGACAAGCTCTTTTGTTCCTTTTGCATGTTTGAGCACAACAGTGAAATCCCTGAACAGTTGCATCATGAAATACGCCTCCTCAGGGGGCAGAAGGAGAGAAATCACTGCCCGGTCTCTGATGGGCCTGGCACTTTTAATGAAAACAGACCATTTGAATAGATTCAACAGAAGTCTGACCAGGGTGCGATAGATCTGCTGAGCCATGCTTTAAGAGCATAGTCTTGCCGTTCTCAATTCCACTCTGTGCTATAATTCAAAAGCAACGCAAAAGCTCTATTGATTATGGCAGTTACATTGGATTTTACTATCCTAAAACATAGCAGGACAGGACTCTCACTCGCACACCTGATTCTGGTCATACCCGACTGCATTTTCCTTGTTGGACGGACTCATTTTATGTGCAAAGTGGGTTTAGAGCAGGAATCCTGCTCCTGGGAAAACAGGAAAACCAGTCGAGGCGCAGCAGTGAAAAGGATGTTGTAGTTTATTTGCCGAGAGCTCAGTATTTTAATGAACATGAGAGAGAGAAAGTGAAAAAGAGAAAAAAAAAGAGAGAAAAGCACTTTGGTATCCAGGGAAAGAGGCCCCAGAAAAATATGGTTCAGGCAATGTTGAACCAGGTGGCTGAGGCAGTGAATGCCAACCTCACCAGCAGCTTTACAATGGCAAAAACATTTTAATGACCTCACCAGGTAAGTGAAAGCATGAGAGTCCAAATGAATGCTAAAATAATGCTGGAAGCATGATTCACCATCCCTGACCAAAGAAGAAAACAGATGAGATAATAATTAATAGATAACGACTACAGGCATGTGTTAAGGGGGAAACTCTAAAGTTGAGGATGGATGAGCAAGCAGTACAGAATCGGGGGCAATGTTAACCTTTCCTGCCAGCAGTAAACTGATGGCCGCTTATTTTACAGTTTTATTTTCATCAAAGTCAATAGAAACTAAACACAGGCAGGTTGCAAAACAGAAGGCTGATTCGTTGGGCATGTTAGGTTTAAATTACCCTCCCAGTGTTCTTCTGATCAAGAGAATGTAAGGACTGAGAAAAGGTATTGGTCATAAAGAGTATCAAGAGCTTCCCTGCCCCGAAATAACCCACTTAAATATATAGGTACCGAGTTAGTGTTTAATCATTGTCTGTTATTTGCCTTCTATTCACAAAAAGCAATTTGCTAAATACTATAATTAACTGTGATTAATCACAATGTTTGCACACCAGAAGGACATGGGAAAACAATAGAATGTAGCAAGAAATAAGCTTATCAAATGTCCTTTCCTCTGTAGTGCTGCAATTTGTGATACACTAAAATTTCTCCCACTGTAGTTCCTTCTGAAGCAATTTCATTCTGCAAAGGATGTGTCTTTGAGGTATTTTCCTTAGATTAGATTCAATAACCCTTATCATAGTTTCTCCTGGTGTAGCACAAGTCACATAATGGATCCATCCATAAAAACCTGATTTTTTTCATAATGAGCGATGTCTTTTGTAACCGGTCAGAGCTCAGTGGAAGCTGAATTGGCTTGAAGGTGGTTTTGTTGTATTTTAACGAAAGAAGCTATTTGCAGAAGCATGGCTTTCCAAACTTCTGGGACTGCGGGCCCAATTTTCCCCAACCCCTTTTATCGGCGCACTTACCTTAAACGCCGCCGAAAAAAAGTGGCCCCATCCTGCCTGCTCTCCCAAGTCTCCAGTGTCCCAGCATGGCATACATAGTGAAATGCGGGGCGCAGCAACAGCCCAGCGCAGAAAACACTGCCGACAGCTGCGCGCATGCGCAGTAAGGTCTGCGCGCATGCTCCTTGCCCTCCAAGTGTGTCCTGCGGGCTGTGAGCTGGACCCGATGCTCGCAGCCCCTATCCCCAACCGAAGGGACGCCCCGATGTTCGCCGCAGCCTATCCCTGGCCGAGTAGCCTCCCGCACCTGCCGGCCGGCCCGCTGACTTCTCGGGCCGAGGTAGGACTTGATATTTTATTTATTGATGGTTGTGCTTTGTTTAGTGAGGAGAGTTTTGATGGGGGTTGGGGGGAAGAGTGTTTTGATGGGGGAGGTGGGGGAACTTTTAAAAAAAAAAACTTGTTTCTGGCATAAAGGTAGGACTTCTATTTTTTATTTGTTATTGATTGAGTGTTTATTACTTTTTAGTCTTTGTAAGTCTTGGTGCAGGTCCTCAGCTTCCTTGTATTTTTTATTTGTTATTGAATACTTATTTTTGTGCTTTGTTTAGTGCTTTGTAAGTCTTGGTGCTTTAAATGTACTAACCTGCGCCGAATTCTTAACTGCCCGCAATGTTTTGTGGCGCTGGCCACATACGCTTGGAGTAAGTTTTAGCTGGCCAAAGTGGCATAAATGGCCAAAACTGGTGTAGGTGTCTGGGAACGCCCCCTTTTGAAAAAAAAACTCAACAAAAAAAGAATCGTACCTAACTGAGTTACTTTGGAGCTAATTTTTTGGGGAAAATGACGTTTTTTAACTTACGCCAGAAAAACCAAATTACTCAAAATAAATTGGAGCAAGTCACGGCCAAAATTGTGCCTCTTTTGAGGAGAGATTAAGAGAAAATAATGAAAGCAATTTAAACAGGGCTGCAACAACAGGCAGCGTTTAGCCAACATTTAGTGTAATTAGTCAGGGTCACAGCTACCAGAACAAGGGAAGCTCTCAAATCATGTTGTCATCCAAACTGTAAGTATAACAAGTGGAGGATATAAGAAGATTCAGAGGAATGATTGCCATTAGTTGCAAGATCTTTCATTGTCCGGAGTCTGATATTCTTACTGGAAGAAACTTCTGTTCTCTACTTGTTAACTGCAATTTATTTTCTAATTGGCCAATTAAGTGCAAAGAGGATCAAGCATGCTCGTAAAGTTAAGATGCAATTAATTGCATCCTAACTGCAAAGAGCCAACCACATGATGAGTTAACTATTCCCAGTGGCAATTGTCTCCTCAGTCGCTATTCAAAACCAGGTCTGTGACAACCATTCGGGACAATTAAAATGACAGATTATTGATAAAAGTGATCGATTTTATTTTGCAGTCATTGTTGGATCCATAAAGATTAGTGTATAAAAATGTCAATATAGTTTGAATTAGCCCTTAAAATGACAACATAAGTACATGTTAAGATGTCCACCAACATGACTCCAGCAATCTAAATGATAGATGCTCCTTTAGTAGCAGTCAAACTAGTTGTTGTCCGCTCTGTACCGCTCACGAATAGTGGCTGCGTTTAAGCAACAGTCGCAGTGCTGACTTTAAGATAATGTCAGGGTCCTAAATATGTCATAGGACCCCTATTTAAATATTCCATTCAGCTCCCAATTGTTTCCAGAGGCCCGCTTGTAAATGGCACCTTGTTGTAAGTCGGTCATTGTTTTTAAAGTGTGATGTTTGTCCCATTGCTGTGAAATATCAAATGGATTGGACTTGCCTCTGCTGCTTTTGGAAGATTAAGCAGGATATGGAAGGCTGAGGAATATTTTAGTAAAAACAAAGTTAACATTTAAAAAACACAGAGTTAACATGCAGGTACAGCAAGCAATTAGGAAGGGAAATGGCATGTTGGCATTTATTGCAAGGGGGTTGGAGTATAAGAGTATGGAAGTCTTACTACAATTGTACAGGGCTTTGGTGACACCACACCTGCAGTACTGTGCACAATTTTGAGAAAGGACATACAGCCTTAGAGGCGGTGCAACAAAGGTTCACTAAATTGATTCCTGGGATGAGAGGGTTGTCCTATGAGGAGAGATTGTGTAGATTGGGACTATACTCTCTGGAGTTTACAAGAATGAGAGTTGATCTCATTGAAACATGTAAAATTTTGAGGGGAATTGAGAGGGTAGATGCTGAGAGGTTGTTTTCCCTGGCTAAAGAATCTAGACCTAGGGGGCATAGTCTCAGGATAAGGGCTCGGCCATTTAAGACTGAGATGAGGAGGAATTTCTTCACTCAGATGGTTGTGTATCTTTGGAATTCCCTACCCCAAAGGACTGTGGATATAGAGTTTTTGAGTATATTCAAGGCTGAGATAGATAGATTTTTGGACTCTAGGAGAATCAACAGATATGGAGATCGGGCGGGAAAATGGAGTTGAGGTCGAAGAAGAGCTATGATCTTATTGAATGTTGGAGCAGGCTCAAAGGGCCATATGACCTACTCCTGCTCCTAATTCTTATGTTCTTATGTTCTTAGGAAGTGATGGTTATCATCATATTATTATAGGGATCTGAGAGTTGGTACAGGAGAAAAGTTGATGGATACTATCAGTAGTGATAAGTTGGTTGAGAGGAATACTGGGAGCATCAGGAAGCAAAGAATCAGGAATGATATGGCTTAGACCAGAAACAATTTTCCAATAGAATATCCAAGAAAGACGAAGGTTTGGGCATGTTTCAAGAATGGAAACAGCTGGGATACCATTCATGGTCCTGCAGACAGAGGTACATGGAACAAGAGGCCTAAAAAGACCAAGGAAACGCTGGATAGACAATGGCAAGAGTGACTTGTCACAGAAAGGGACACCAATCACTGAAGTGACCAGGCTAGTTCAGAACCAATAACAATGGAGTGAATTCAATTAGTTCCATCATCGCTGCTGAGCTGACAGAAGGGATTTAGTAGTAGAATTGCCTCCTTCTGGTTGAAAAATACAGCAAGAGGGAGATCAAAATCTGCCCCCAACCCCTCAACCCTGATGTTCTAACAGAAAGCAACTAAGGGAGAGAAAAAACGTGCACAACAAATAAAAGAATAGAAGGAGCCACAGAGTTTAGCCTCTAGTACCTGATGCTTGTCAATATAATCTATCAGGGCAGCCCACCTCCACTTTGGTCCACATCTCCTAACAGGGCATCCACCCTATATCAGCTTGTCCCTCATTAACAACCAATCCTTCAAGCACCTAGCTGATCCCTCCAGAAAACCACTGTCTACTTCCCCTACCATGTAAATATATAACTTCGCTGCTGGCCAATTTAAGTTACATGGTGACTATTGGTGGGTGATGCTTTTCAGGTTCGGTTCGGGGTGGGTGGGGGGGGGAGGTGGAGAATTGATTTTCATGAACTGCTGCTGCTTTCCTTCATGTTTCTATATGGGTCCTGTGCTGAAAAGGGAAACCTGAGGTGTGTCCTAATAGAGGTCTTTAAAATTATGACAGGGTTTGATAGGGTAGACATAGAGAAGATGGGCTCAATTTTGGCCAGGAGTTGCCCCGCTTTTTTTTGGAGCAACTTGATTTTTCTAGAGTATCTTAAAAATTTCCATTTTGCACATTCAATTTGCGCCAGTGTAAGTGAGTTAGCTAAGATTTTTTTAGTTTCGTTTTTTTTCTCAAAAGGGGGCGTTACCAGCCACCTACGCCAATTTTGGTCATTTAGGTCACTTTGGCCAGCTCTTACTCCAAATCTACTTAAGCCAGCGTATGTGGCCACTTCAGAAAACCCTTGCGGAGAGTTAAGAAATCAGCGCAGGTAAGTACATCGGAGGCCATTCAGCCTGAGATAGGGGCGGGAAGAGAAAAGGAGAGGATCTTGCACTAAGATTTACAAAGCACTAAAGAAAGCACAAAAAGTAATAAGCATTCAAGAAGAAATAAAAAATAGAACTATGTCCTACCTTCATCTGAAAACTCGGCCCGGGAAGGCAGTAGGCCGGCCGGTGCGGGAGGCCACTCGGCCTGGGATAGGTGCGGGACAACCAGGTGGCCACTCGACCAAGGATAGGGGCGGGAACTGTCGACATCGGAGCAACACAGGCTTCATGAAGCAAAGTCACCGGACAGGCTGCAACAGGCTGCAGCAAGGGCAAACAGAATCAGCTACTTCAACAGCGGGCCGGCCGGTGCGGGAGGCCACTCGGCCTGGGATAGGTGCGGGATGACCGGGAGACCACTCAGCCAGGGATAGGGGTGGGAACTGCCGACATCGGAGCACACACAGGCTGCAGGAAGCAAACTCACTGGACAGCAAAGCACAAGCAGCTACGATTCATTTTAAAAATGGCTAAAAGCCAAACTTCGGCGCTACTGTGCATGCGTGGACATTGCGACCGACTCCAATGCGCATGTGCAGATGTCCTGGCACTGTTTTCAGTGCAGGACGCTGGCTCCAGGCGGAGCAGGCTCGAGGGACTAGATGGCCTACTCCTGTTCCTAATTCTTATGTTCTTATGTTCCGCCCACAACTCGACTGGCCATGTTGCGCGACGACCGAGGAGAGGCCGGACAACAGCCAAAGTGGGGAGCGATTTTTTTTTTTTGTGCACTTATCAACGGAGAAAAGCACCACATCTCCAGTAGGTGCACCGAAAAAAGGTGTGGGCCAAAATTGAGCCCGATGTTTCCACTCGTCTGGAGTCCAAAATTAGGGGCCATAAATATAAGATAGTCTCCAATAAATCCAATAATAATTCAGGAGAAACTTCTTTACCCAGAGAGTGGTTATGAATGTGGAACTTGCTACCACATGGTGCATTTAAGGGTAAGCTAGATCAGTACATGAGGGAGAAAGGAATAGAAGGATAGGGTTAGATGCAGTAGGGTGGGAGGCTTGTGGGCAGCTCAATATAGTTCAGTTTTCAGAAAGATTTCAGACCAGTTGGGCCAAATGGCCTGTTTCCATACTGTACATTCTATGTAACTCGATGTAATACTCAGCTCTTAATTTGGATTTTTCCCTCTTCACCTCGCAAAGTGATCTTCCGCCATCTCCTCATTTGTATACAGCACGATAGCTATCGATGACAAATTGCCATACTAGTCAGCTTTTAGATCTTGAGTTCATCCTACCTCCCACCTCCCCCAATGGAACTGTGCTAATTTATTTCAATTTGATTTCATCCTACACATATTTTGCTCACTGCACAGTTGGGTTTATGAACTTTTATACCAGTTACTCATTTTCTGGCTCATTACCTACAAAGAAGCAATATCAAAGGTGAGTCAGAATTTTTTCCTGCTAACTAATATCATATTCTCAGGTATAGCATTCGCAAATTATTAGTGGATTAGAAATGATAAAAGAATAGTAAAGGGGCTGTTAGAACGGAGGAGGGGCCGTATTTGAGAAACCTTTCTGAAAACTGAACTGTATTGACTGAGCTTTCTTTTAGCTCTGAAAGAGGACTATAAATGTCAATGATTATAATGTTAACTTTGATGATGCTGAGCCCAGTAAATCTATACTGTAATCTTCAATTTTAGATGTAGCATCGTCATCAAGGAGACTTGAGCCAGTCTGGCCAGTATGTTGGGATGTAGTGAATGTTATCCGTAAGCTTTAACTGCTCATAAGATATTAGTTTTTTTTTAATTACCAAAAATAAGTGACCGACTTTGTTTTGATCAAGGTAACAAGAATAATTAAAAATGAGATTAAATTAATCAAATTCACATTTGCAGCATAGTAATATTTTCACATCCCCAAGCAATTTTAGGCACATAACCTGGGCTGACTGTCTAGTGCAGTACTGGGAGAGTGCCACACTGTCTGAGGTTGAGACATTAAACCGAGGCCCCGTCTGCCCTCTCAGATGGATGTAAAAGATCCCACGGTGCTACTCAAGGAACAGCAGGGGAGTTCTACCGATGTCTTGGCCAGCATTTATACCTCAACCGACATCACTAAAACCAGTTATCTGATCATTTATCTCATTGCTGTTTCTAGGATCGTGTAAATTGGTTGCTACGCCTCCATACTTTACAACAGTGGCTACACTCCAAAGTATTTCATTGGCTGTGAAATGTCTTATCGTTATGAAAGGTGCTATATAAATGCAAGTGTGTTACTTATTTTAAGTTTTGATCACAAAAGCCTAAATATTGTTCTGGAGCCTGTTAAACAGCATCTTCTGTGATTCCTTCATTTTTCAATGACAGACAAAAGAATTTTATAAGACAGCCATCAAAAAAAAATCAGAGTAGATGGGAGCACCAATTTTTTTAAGGCAACAAAATGAGCCACTTATACATGGTGCAGGCAAGCCTGGCATTGGCAATTTGAATGTCTTGCTCCTCTTTCCTAATTTCAGTATTCTCTATGAACATTGAAAATGAACATGAACATTGATCAGTCATTCAATTAGCTTGGTGGGAAGAGGGGATGCAAAATCCAGCGAGACAGCCTACTGTTCACTATTAGAGCACAGGGGCTTTTTGTTAGCCTTCATAGCAATAGTAGCAGCTCTGGCATTGATAATGGCTGGAGTGATTCAATATATTCTCCAAAATGTGTGTAATGAGGGCAGTAAGGAAGAATCCCTCATTTTAAGGTAGGTATGGACAAGGGTGAGATTGAAGGCAAGGTACCACCACACACCTATCCTATCTTTATTCTCCTCCCTGCTATCTATATTTTTCTCAATCACTATTGCAGGGTCATAGTGAACAACAGGAGTACAATTCACAATATCTATTGTAACCTTGCATCTGCAAAGGCATTACATCAGAGATCCTTTCTAATCCTCTCCCTATAGGTACTGCCCCAGGCGACAATGAAAGACAGACTGGCACCATGGAACCATGAAAATCGTAACTCCTTCTGTCTCAAGCATCAGCACTGATCTCAGCAACCCATGGAGCCTCAGTAGAGAGTTTGAGGCAGGAACATTGGTGGTGGCATCACTCAAGTGAGGAGGAGCAAGAGGAGGTAGCAGGAAAGTGCAAGCTGAGAACACAAAGTGTTTCCTTGCTGTATGGGCAAGTGACTAGTACCTTATTGGACCTGTCTTTACATGGTGAAGTAAATGGAAGAGCAAAAGAGCTGCATGACAACCTTTAAGTCCACCATGAGCGGTTGGTAGAGAAAGTGCAGTGGTCCACCTCAGACATTGCTGCAGACCCATGGGAGGAATTTATACAAATGCAGAGTACCATGACGTGAGTGATATGTTCACAGTTATCTGCAGGAAAGATGGACCACAGAGGGATCAAGCAGGCAACCAGTTTCTGCCGCCAATGCTTCTCTTGTGAAGCTTAGACAGATTTCCTTGGTGAGGTCTATCGACCTCTATCCATGGGCCATGGCAGATCAGGACAGAACTCTATGTATTCCTGTGGAGCTCCTTCTCATCCACCACCTTATTGATGGCCAGGGGAGATTCTGGAGAAGTTTTCATGCTGCCAGTTTAGAGCGTTACTAATCAAGCTTTAAATTCCTTTCATTGTTTGGAAAGGAGAAAATAACATAAAGCCACGAATGCAGAAAATGCACCGAACTAACCCGAACAAAGCAATCCCAAAAAGTACCTTCACACTCAACTCGCAAATCTTTTGAAGGAACTCGCTCTCAGAAGCCAAGAAGTTGTTTTGCATGTTTTATACAGGCGTTCAGCGATGGCGCCATACATTTGGGCCAAATCGCGAGGATACAAGATGGAGAAGTCCCACCCTGATTACATACCAGCAGCAAGAGCCTCCAAGGAATCACAACCATAACAATTGTACAAGCTGTTGTGGAGAAGGCAGAGGGCCTGGTCCTGGATCTGTCTGACTTCCTGCATTCTGCCCATGGTGACACCATATTTGCATTTCCTCCATCAGCCCTTCTGGGAAATTATGAGGAAGGCAGATATTCAACAAGACCATTTGCTACTCAAAAGCCATTGTGATGTCACCTGTACACAGAGTATTGCACCCAAGAAAATATACTTAATGATCTTATTTATGAGTCAAAGTTTAATTTCAATCAAGTAACCAAAAGAAGACGTTGTGCCTTCTAGAACGTGCGAATTTGATCAGTTGATGTAAGCGCTGTAAGTATTACAGGGTGAAGCAACTGACCCCTCTCTTGACTTCATTATAGAAGTGTCAGCTGTGGCTCAGTGGGTAGCACACTCTCCTTTTAGTCAGACAGCTGTGGGTTCAAGTCCCACTCTTAGGACTTGAGCACATAAATCCAGGCTGACATTCCAGTGGAATGCTGTACGGTCAGAGGTACTGTCTTTCGGATGAGACGTTAAAGCGAGACGTCTGCTTTCTCAGTCGGATGTAAAAGATCTCATGGTACTATTTCGAAGAATAGGGGAGTAATCCCTGGTGTCCTGGTCAATAAAACAAAAACAGATTATCTGGTCTTTATCACACTGCTGTTAGTGGAAGCTTGCTGTGTGCAAATTGGTTGCTGCATGTCCCACATTACACATTACACAGTGACTACAGTCCAAAAGTACTTCATTGGTTGTAAAGTGTTTTAAGACATCCAAGTCTTTCTTTCCGAGTGAGTACAAAAGGCAGTAGACTGGTGAAAATGCAAAGAACACAAACACAGCAGGTCATATTACAGTAACCACCACATGACAGTTATTGCTTCAGGCCAATGTCATTCGCTGCTATATTTTTCATCTTTCTTATTTACCTGATGCTTCTGGTCAAAGTTACTGCAGCAAAGAATGAACTAGAAAAATACATTGCAAACACATCAAGTTTTCTCAAGTCATGCACAATAGCAGCAGCTGTGTGAAATAAATTTTAATCCAAATTTTAAAACACATACACATATTTAAGGAGTGAGTTCGAATCAGGTGTCATGTTTTGGACCATTTTTCAGAGAGAAAGGATTTGAATAATAATTACTCTTAATGTTTGATGAGACGTTAGAAAAACGTATTACAACCTACTTATTCAGAAAATAGAAACACATGGTATTAAAGGGATGGTGATAACTCGGGTATGTAATTGGTTAAGGGATAAAAGGCAGAGATGTTTTTCTGACTGGAGAGAAGTGTGCAGTCTCTCAAGGGTCAGTATTAGGACCATTGATTTTCTTACTGTATATATAAACAACCTGGACTTGGATATAGGGAGAACAATTCTGGAGTTTGCAGATGATATAAGCCATGACATTGCAGTAAATAGTGAGCAGGATGGTTGCAGACTTCAGGAGGGCATAGACTAGCGAAATGGTCAGAGGAATAAATGTGAAGTGATGCATTTTAGAAGGAACAACATGGAGAGGCAGTATAATCTAAATGTTACTATTTTGAGAGAGGTGCAAGAGCAAAGGGACCTGGAGGTGCATATTCACAAATCCTTGAAGGTTCGTTCATAAGGAGGTTAAGGAAATGCATGGGATAGTTGGCTTTCTAAACAGGGATATTGAATAGAAAAACAAAGAAGTTATGCTAAACATTTACAAATTCCTTGTTAGGACTCAGCTAAAGCATTGGCCCAAAACTTGCGGGCGGAGGTTTGCTGCGGGCGGATGCCTCTGATGGAAATTTTTTTTACGAAAGTACCGGTGGCCCCAGAGGAAAGTAGATTTGCATTCCGAGGCCTCCATTCGCATTCCAGTTTAGAGGCCCACATATTCCTGGAGTGCAGGGGCCCACGTATTCCTGGAGTGCAGGGGCCCACGTATTCCTGGAGTGCATTTGTAGCCTGGGATCACATGGCGTGCCCAACCAATGAAAATGTCATATCCCCATTCACAATAATGGTGATATCACCGTTTCTATGAATGGGAATACCCCCAAAAACACATTAAAATTTTAAATAAATAAGAAAAACACTTCACATATTTAAAATTAATTGGAATTGAATTTACTTAAATGTCTTAGACAAAAGAATTACATTTTTGAAATGTTTTTAACATGTTTTAATTGGGGTAAAAATAAACTTACCTTAATGGACAGCGTTTTAATCAAAAAATTATTGAATTTCTATCTTTTAAAACTCTTAAGCATTTGAAGGAGATTCGCTGTGCAAGAGTTGTGCCAATAGCTCAAATCTCTTCCCGCAAAGGCCCCTCTCCCGGGGATGTATTGGAGCTTTCAAAAGAAATGTTGACAGTTCGCAAGTTCTACAGGTGCATGTGTACATCGTACGCACTCGTAGAGAATGCAATTTTTAGCAATTGTGTACAATTTTGGGCACCACACCTTAGGAAGGATGTTAAGGCCTTAGAGAGGGTACAGAGAAGGTTTACCAGGATGATACCAGGGATGATGGACTTCAAATATGTAAAGAGAAGTTGGGAATGTTCTCCTTAGTTAAGGGGAGACCTAATAGAGGTATTAAAAATTTTAAGAGGCGTTGATAGAACTACTAGGAAGAAACTGTTTCCTCTGCCAAGTGGATCAGTAACCATAGGTCATAGATTTAAAACATTTTTTTTTATTCGCTCACGGGATGTGGGTGTCACTGGCAAGGCTGGCATTTATTGCCCATCAGACTAATTGCCCTCGAAAAGATGGTGGTGAGCAACCTTCTTGAACCGCTGCAGTCCGTGTGGTGAAGGTTCTCCCACAGTGCTGTTAGGGAGGGAGGTCCAGGATTTTGACCCAGCGACGATGAATGAATGGCAATATATTTCCAAGTCAGGATGGTGTGTGACTTAGAAGGGAACCTGCAGATGGCGCCGTTCCCATACGCCTACTGCCCTTGTCCTTCTAGGTGGCAGAGGTCACAGGTTTGGGAGTTGCTGTTGAAGAAGCCTTGGGGAGTAAATGCAGTGCATCTTGTAGATGGTACATCATCATCATAGGCAGTTCCTCGGAGTCGAGGATGACTTGCTTCCACACTAAAAATGAGTTCTCAGGTGACTGATGAGTCCAATGCGGGACCTGCAGTCTCTGTCACAGGTAGGGCAGACGGTGTTTGAAAGAACAGGTGGGTGGGGTACCTAGTTTGCCACGCGCTCCATCCACTTTCGATGCTTGGCTTCAGCTTTCTCTCTACAAAGAGACTCAAGGCGTTCAGCGCCTTCCTGGATGCTTTTCTTCCGCTTTGGGTGTTCTTGGGCCAGGGATTCCCAGGTGTCGATGGGGTTGTTACATTTTTTTCAAGGATGCTTTGAGGGTGTCCTTGAAGCGTTTCCTCTGCCCACCTGGGGCTCATTTGCGGTGTCGGAGCTCCAAGTAGAGCACTTGTTTTGGGAGTCTCGTGTCAGGCATGCGGACGATGTGGCCCGTCCAGTGGAGCTGATCGAGTGTGGTAAATGCTTCAATGCTGGGGCTGTTGGCCTGAGCAAAGACACTGGCATTGGTGCACCTATCCTGCCAGTGGATTTGCAGGATCTTGCGGAGGCAGCGTTGGTGGTACTTCTCCAGTGTTTTGTGGTGCCTGCTATGCATAGTCCATGTCTCTGAGCCATATAGGAGAGTAGGTATCACCACTGTTCTGTAGACCATGAGCTTGGTGCCGGGTTTGAGATCCTGGTCTTCAAACATTCTCTTCCTCAGACGACTGAAGGCTGTACTGGAACACTGAATGCGGTGTTGGACCTCATTGTCGATGTCTGCCCTTGTTGACAACAGTCTCCCGAGGTATGGAAAATGGTCCATGTTATCCAAGGCCTTGTTGTGGATTTTGATAATTGGGGGGCAGTGCTGTGTGCTGGGGGCAGGTTGGTAGAGGACCTTTGTCTTATGGATGTTTAGTGCAAGGCCCATGCTCACGTACGCCTCGGTGAAGGTGTTGACAATGGCTTGTAGTTCGGCCTCCGAGTGTGCGCAGATGCAAGCTGGTACACACTGCAGCCATGGTACGCCAATAATGGAGGGAGTGAATGTTTAAGGTGGTGGATGGGGTGCAAATCATGCAGGCTTCTTTGTCCTGGATAGTGTCGAGCTTCTTGAGTGTTGTTGGAGCTGCACTCATCTAGGCAGGTGGAGAGTATTCCATCACACTCCTGACTTGTGCCTTGTAGATGGTAGAAAGGCTTTGGGGAGTCAGGAGGTGAGATAGAAATAAGGAGAATTTTTTCTCACAGAGGGGTGTTGAGACAGGAACGCACTTCCTGATAGGGTAATTCAATCCGATTCCACAATAACTTTCAATAGACAATTGTACATAAGAACATAAGAAATATAAGAAATAGAAGCAGGAGTAGGCCACCAGGCTCCTCGAGCCTGCTTCACCATTTAATAAGATCATGGCTGATTTGATCATGGACTCAGCTCCAATTCCCTGCCCGCTCCCCATAACACTTTACTCCCTTATCACCCCACCTTAAATATATTCAATGACCCAGCCTCCACAGCTCTCTGGGGCAGAGAATTCCACAGATTTACAATCCTCTGAGAGAAGAAATTCCTCCTCATCTCAGTTTTAAATTGGCGGCCCGTTATTCTGAGACTATGTCCTCTATTTTTGTTTTCCCTATTAGTGGAGATATCCTCTCTACATCCACCTTGTCGAGCCCCCTAATTATCTTATATGTTTCGATAAGGTCACCTCTCATTCTTCTGAACTCCAATGAGTATAGGTCCAACCTACTCAACCTATTTTCAGAAGCCAACCCCCTCATCTCCGAAATCAACCTAGTGAACCTTCTCTGAACAACCTCCAATGCAAGTATATCCTTCCTTAAATACAGAGACCAAAACTGTATGCTGTACTCTAGGTATGGCCTCACCAATACCCTGTACAGTTGTAGCAGGACTTCTCTGCTTTTATACTCTATTCCCCCTTGCAATAAAGGACAACATTCCATTTGCTTTCCTGATTATTTGCTGTACCTGCATACTAACTTTTTGTGTTTCATGCACAAGGAATCCCAGGTCCCTCTGTACTACAGCACTTTGCAATTTTTCTCCATTTTAAGTTATAATTTGCTTTTCTATTTTTTCTGCTGAAGTGGATAACCTCACATTTTCCCACATTATACTCCATCTGCCAAAATTTTGCCCACTCATTTAGCCTGTCTACATAACTTTTCAGATTGTGTTTGTCTCCTCACAATTTGCTTTCCACCCATCTTTGTATCATCAGCAAACTTGGCTACATTACACTCGGTCCCTTCATCCAAGTCATTAATATAGATTGTAAATAGTTGAGGACCCAGCACCGATCCCTGCAGCACCCCACTAGTCACTGTTTGCCAACCGGAAAATGACCCATTTATCTCGACTCTCTGTTTTCTGTTAGTTAGCCAATCCTCTATCCATGCTAAGAAATTGCCCCCAACCCCATGAAATTTTATCTTGTGCAGTAACCTTTTATGTGGCACCTTGTCAAATATCTTCTGGAAATCCAAATACACCACATCACATTCATTTGAAGAGAACTAAAGCTGGTTTGAGAGTCTAAATTGGTCAGTTCTATCAAAGAATCTCCACAGGCATGATAGGCCAAATGGTCCCCTTATGTGCTGTAAGATTCCACGAATGCTAATTTTTATTAAGTATAATGTATGCACAAAAGTTGAAACAAAAATCAAAATTTTCATTACCTGAGCGAGTTTGGTGTGAGCGGTCGGCATGGCGGGTCAGGACCCTATTCTTCTTTCCATCCCACTCCTCAGAGCGACTTTCCTTTAATGACGCCTATTAAGGCAGGCCTGTGCATTTCCCGGCCCTATTAAATGGTGCGGATGTGATGATGTCATCGATGACTCAGTTCCAGCCAGGATATTTAAAGTAGCCTTGGTCACGTTGCATTTGAATGTTCATCTTGGAGTGTGCAGGCCGTACATTTAACCATCTGCTTATCTCTCAGCCTTGCACACATGGCTTCACAGCGACGGAGGGCTGCACCCAGGTTTTCCAATGACTAACTACATATTCTTGAGGAGGTGATCAGAGCACGCATCAGATGGTCAATAGAGACTGCCTCAGGAGACAAAAAGAGGCTGGCTAGAGATAGCAGAGATAGCAGGTGAACAGCAGGGATGTGGTTAGGAGGACCTGGGTGCAGTGCCGGAAGCGCATCAATGATCTCATGAGAACAGGAAAGGTGAGTGCAAAGCCACACTCAACTTCATCCTGCTTTGCCTCTCAGCACAGCCCCATCACTCTGCCTTCCCTACCATACTCCTGCACATCCTTACTCACACCAACTTACCTTGCATGTCCACCCATCCCGCTCTCTCTATCTACCATAATCACATCCCCATCTGACTAACCACTCCTCACACCCACCCTCATCCTAATGCAATCATACCAACTAAAACCACACAAAGAGGGCTCTTGACGTTGGCACGACACTGCCTCATAGCCACCCTCTAAAGATATAACCCACACATTCCTTGCACTCTCACTCAAACTTCTCTTTTTTCCTTCCTTGTAGGAGAAAAGAGCCCACAATAACAGGGAGGAGAGAACTGTAGGTGGCTTTCCATCATTTGTCATGCTGACATCAGCAGAGGAGGTTGCCCTGGAGGTCTCCGGAGTTGTGGAGCAGCTGGCACTGGTAGACGGAGAGAGGGGGACCTCTCAGCAACCTGGTGACAGAATTACATCTCAAACAGCCACATGGCATACATCAGTCACTCATATGGTGACTGATGTCAGCAGCCAGTGAATGTTCATCATGTGCATAATGGTATTGTTACACATTATTTTCAGATTTCTAATTCATCCCTTGACTCTCCCACAGGTCCATCAAAGACCCCTACTGTCCAGACGGAAGAGAATGATGACTCCTCAGAGTAGCATCCAGCTTCTGAGGGTGCACCGTCATCAGACATAACTGCACCCAGCACCAGCTCAGATACGCACACCTCAGTGGGTCCTATGTGAGATAGTGTAGTGTCGTCACCTGGTCACAAGCGAGCAAGAGCAGATGGTGAAGACAGGGACATCAGTGGAGACTCCTCACCAGAGGGCGCAAGACTCTCCCAGCTCTGCTCAGCTGCATGCAGACGCTGAGCCTGGGGGGCCATCCAGAAAGAGGGCGATCCTGGAGGTACAGCAAAACGTGCAGGAGGCTCTGAGAAATTTTACTGCTGCTATGCCTGCAGATAGCCAGAGAATGGAGGAGTCCATCGCTAACAGAAGCACCATCGTGTCACAGGTGATGGTGACTGTAGGCTCTGCCATGGATAGGATGGCCACCTGCATGGAGCAGCTAATGTGCTGCTTACATGAGCACATGGTCTCTATGGAGGATAGATGGCAGAGTCTCGTAGACCTCCTGTCGAGGAGGGGTGTTAGCATAGACTAGGGTCCTCATAACCCCACTGCTGTGCAGCGAAGTGCTCTCCAGCTCCTTGCTAGCAGGGAAGTGCGTTGGCCCATGAGAGGGATGGTAGTGGGAGGGCAACTGGGGGCTCCTCTCAAAGCACTTTTCCCTCATTGCCCCCGCGCCCCCACCCCTCAGTCAGAGCCCCAGTGGCTCCCTGGACAGCGATGGCCAAGTCTGCCCCTGCACAATCGCAGGAGGAGCAGACTTTGGCGGAGCCCTCATAGGCTCCAAAACCCAGAGGACGTCTGCCAAGAGTGTCTATGCTGTCGCAGCAGAGAAGTGAGCAGCTGCCTCTACCTCTGCTGAAACCACAGGAGTAGCACCTCGTAGAAGCATGCCAGAGAAAGATGACACAGAAATAGATGAACAAGGGTGAGCACAGGGGTGTTTAAAGAAGTGTTTTTGTTAATGTTCCGTTACTGTTATGTTACAAATAAAACTATTTATTTTCACCAATTTCTGGTCATGCACATTTTTGTCTGCGACATTGGAAGTGGCTTAGTGAGTTGGCGTGAATGGTGAGACATAACGTTACCTCCAGCAATGGGAGCAGTATGAAAGGAATGGCTTGGTCATTGTAGGGATACTTTATGGTGTTGGTGGGTGGTGGATAGCGGGGGGGGGTGGGGGGGCGACCTGGAACAGCATGTGTCAGCCATATGTGTGTACTGCATAAAGTTAAATCTGGGCATGATGAGCCATCCGTGGCCTCTTGATCAGCAATGTGCTCGGGTTCTGCTGGCAGCCGGTTCTTCCTCTTCTTCCTCCTCGTCTTCCAGCTGATGCTCCTCCTGCTCCTCCTCCTTCTCCTCTGAAGAGGCTGTGCACTCAGTGCCTTGCTCCTCATACAGCACTGATCCTCACTGCTGCGCTATGTTGTGCAGACCTCAGCTCCCGGAGACCCTGGCTGGTGCATACTGAAGGGCTCCTCCAGATCTGTCAAGGCATCTGAATTGCATTTTCAGTCTGATCTATGACACATCTGGTGGTCATGTGGCTTTCATTATATCGCTTCTCGGCCTCAGTATTTGGCCTCCTCAGGGGGTGTCATGAGCCACCTCTTCAGTGGATAGTCCTTGTCTCCAAGTAGCCAGCCAGAATTCTCTTTGGAGGAGCGAAGAGCTGAGGGAGGGTGGACTGGCGCAGGACGAAAGAGTCATGACAGCTGCCAGGGAATCTGGCACACACATGCATGATGACCTTACCATGGTTGCAGACGAGCTGCACATTGAGGGAATGGAAGCTCCTGCAGTTGACAAAGACTCCTGGGTTATGATGGGGGCCCTATTGGCCACGTGTGTGCAGTCGATGATGCCCTGCATTGTTGGGAAGTCAGCCAGAGCGGCAAAGCTGAGCACCCGCTCAATAACACTGGCTTCAGCAGTGACAAAGTTGACATAATTGGCTGACTTGTCAAAGAGGGCATCAGTGACCTGGGTGATGCATCTGTGGGCGGCTGACTGTGAGATGCCACAATATCTGCTGCAGATCCCTGGAAGGAGCCCCTTAGGCAAAGAAGTTGAGGGCGCTGGTGACTTTGACAGCCACAAGTAAGGTGTATCCAACAGGTCCTCTGGGCTGGTGCTCTTGCTCCAGCAATGTGCAAATGTCTGTGATGACCTGGCAAGATAGCCTGAGCCTCCTTTGGCACTGCTGCTCATTCATTTTGAGAAAGCTCATCCTCTGCCTGTATACCCTGTGTTGGGGGTATCGCCTCTGGCATGGACCAGCCCTGCGCTGATGCCCTTTGTCCTGTGGAGCATAAGGTCGTTGAGAAGGTTGGTGATGTTGCTTTTGCTGCTGCTGGTGTGCCTTTTGCTGTTGGTGTTGGGGCTCATCGTGGCCCAATTCTGACAGTCTAAACAACACCCATGCTGATGTAAGGTCAAGTAGAGATCAGAGAAGCAATCTGTCAATGTGGTGTGACAGGTAGTAGCAATGAAGTGAGCGTGGCTTCTGAATTTGCAGAAATAACTTGTAAACTGTAGACAGCAAATCTATACTCAAAATGCCCTCAGCAAGAGCCTTTCTCTTAGGCAAGCAAGCAGGTGTCATGTGCCAGTACTTATTGTGCTTTCCATGCTCTGCAGTAATGACCTCATTCAATGGTCACTGAGCTTCTACCTCAGCTTGGCAGGCGTGGTTCCCGAGCTGTGTGTTTGCCGTGGTTATGCAGTGAAGGTCTGGTTAAAAACATGGTTAATAGTCTGACAATAAGGATCAAAATGAGGTCTCCTGCCTCTGCCTTTCGGGCCCATGCCACGCTGGCAAACAGGCACGAGTTAACGGCACGAGGAGGCGGGATGACGGCGGGTTCCTGACGCGCTCCGATTTATTCCGACTTTTATTCCCGACTCTCCTCTAATCCCAGCATTAAATTCTGGCCCAAAAGAGGCTCTGGGACTATAGATCGTTAAGATGCTAATAGTTCAGTGTTGTTTCTCCATAGACTGTAAATAATAAATCATTTATCAGACTATCTCAATGATCAAAAAGCAGCTCACACACATTGGCCTCGGAATCCGATAGCAAGTGAAAACGGCCAGTTCCACCTCAGGGCGAGTTTATCTTCCACCCATAAAAAGAGTGCAGGTGGCACCATTATTGTAGTGCAGGGACAAATGTTGAAAGGCGAATTGGGATTGTGGTCACTGGTACTGCAGGAGGGTGATTCCATCCCGGATATCCCAGGAAGAAAGGGGCTGTTTGGGTTGCGTCGTTCCTTCTGCGTCTTTCTTTTCTGTTTCCTCTTCCCTCTGAGAGCAGCTTGTCCCCATTGCTGCCTCTTCTTCATCTCCATCTGTCCACCCCCAGGACTGTGAGCAAGTGGTCTTCTCAGAGACAAAATACTGCAGATGCTGGAAATCTGAAATAAAAGCAGAAATGCTGGAAATACTCAGCAGGTCAGGCAGCATCTCAACCTGAAGCATTAACTCTGTTTCTCTCTCCAGGGATGAGTATTTGCAGCATTTTCTGGATTCTCAGTGGCCTTTCTTTATCATCTGAAGCCTTGCAAATGTCCAGCAGTACTCCCTGCACACTTTAACAACTTTTGTAAAGTATTCCACCAAGCCACTACTTCAATAAAATAGTAAAAAATCAGTCCAAAAGCTGAAATTCACACTTACCTGAACGATGCGTGTGTCCCTTTAAGAAGCGCTGACAGTGTCTCTGCAGGGCTGCATCATGCATGTTTTTCTGTGCGCACGTAGGACTCAGAAGTGTGAGAACATCCAAAATAGTAGTCCTTCTGTCAAATCAGGCGTTGCATGCTTATTTAATTTCGAGAGGCCTGCACTGTCAATGGCCTCGCTACGGCCCTCACCAGAATGGCGGCTGCCCTGTCCCACGCAGAAGCTGCCGGAAGCGAGGCATCCGCCATTATTTTAACAAAACCAGCCTTAATGGCCGGTGCTGCAATGTGGAATTTGTAGGCTATTGTGTGGGAAAGCATTTGATCTTCTTTCAGGATTAATATCAAGAGATAAAACGCAGCCACAGGCAGTGAGGGAAGTAGTTTTTTTAACTGATTACTGTGATGCAGTCAGGCAGAAAAGGTTATGGAAATGTTGGTGTGCAGGAGAGATTAGTCAGAAATTATCTTGTTTAAGGCAAATGACAACCGACTGATGTGGAAAAGCATAGCGCCTTCTTTATTCTGTATTATTACATGGAGATAAGTTGTACTCTTTGAATTAAAGTGAGTCCAATCATTACTGCCGTTCTGTATGTCGCTCTAATTATGAAATAAAGCACTCATCGATTTGTATCAAGCCTCATTTCACTAAAAAGTGTTTGCTTGGTCTATCTTCAAAAGAGAATGAAGAAGCACCCATGCAAAAGACATAAATATCTGGCTCTCTCTCCAGGGTATGCTATTGTTACATCTGTGGGCTAAAAGTAAAAATGCTCAGACTGCTTATGTGAGTGACTGATGCCAGTGAACCAGAAAAGGCATCTACAATAGACCCAAATTCATAACATTAGCATTAAGCAGCAGATCCATTGAGTGCCCATGCCCCCCTAAATAAGAACATAAGAACATAAGAAATAGAAGCAGGAGTAGGCCATTTGGCCCCTTGATCCTGCTCCACCATTCAATAAGATCATGGCTGATCTGATCATAGGCTCAGCTCCACTCCCTGCCCGCTCCCCATAACTATTTATTCCCTTATTGCTCAAAAAGCTGTCTCTCTCCGCCTTAACTATATTCAATGACCCAGCCTCCACAGCTCTCTGGGGCAGAGAATTCCATAGATTTACAATTCTCTGAGAGAAGAAATTCCTCCTCATCTCAGTTTTAAATGGGCGACCCCTTGTGCTAAAACTATGCCCCCTAGTTCTAGATTCCCCTATGAGTGGAAATATCTTCTCTACCTTGTCAAGTCCCCTCATTATCTTATATGTCTCAATAAGATCACCTCTCATTCTTCTGAACTCCAACGAGTACAGGCCCAACCTGCTCAACCTTTCTTCATAGGTCAACCCCTTCATCTCAGGAATCAACCAAGTGAACCTTCTCTGAACTGCCTCCAATGCAAGTATATCCCTCCTTAAATACAGACACCAAAACTGTGCACAGTACTATAGGTGTGGCCTCATCCATATCCTGTATAGTTGTAACAAGACTTCTCGGGACCGAAATTCACCGTCCCTGAAGTGACGGCTACCGTGGAATTTGAGCGGGCGACCGATAAAATCGATCGGCCGCCGCGGTCCAATGATTTTCCCTCCCCGAGCCATATTCAGCTCGGGGGGTATTTGAGCAGTGTGCACTTCCGCCGGAAACAGCACGGTGAAGCCGCTGTAAAGGTGAATTTCCAGCGGAGAGCTCAGCAGCGTGCGGGCCGCTGGGAAGTGGCAAGGACAGAGATTTTCAGCTGCAAAAATGTAGGAATTTTCCCAGCAGTGCCCCCGCGAGGTATTCGAGTTGGTGCTCAAACTGGACACCGCTGGAGTGTTGCCACGATCGGGGCCCTTTGGTAGGGAAATAGTTTTATTAATTTTAGTATTTTTATTTAAGATTACAGCATCCACTGTATTTATCTTTTAATAGTTGTATTAATTATTGGTGATTGTATTGAAGATTACAGCAGCCACTGCATTTATCTTTTAATAGTTGTATAAATTATTTGTGATTTTATTGAAGATTACAGTATCCACTGTATTTATCTTTTAATAGTTTTATTAAATGTTTTGGCTCCATTCAACCTGCTGAGTGCTGCTCAGAGGTTTGCACATACTTTTGTATAACTTTCAGGTCTGACTCTTTAGTGGAGACCTGTGGGCTGCAGAGACCTGCTTGGCAGGGTTCACCCTGAGAATGGGAGGACGACACCTGGTACACCTGGTCAGAAGCAGGGCGGCACACAGGAGAAGGCATCGCCGTCAGCATGATGCAGAAAGGCAGCGGGCAAGGGAGGCAGCAGCCATGATTCATCCATTCTGTGCCAGACCAGCGTGCCCGCCGTCTTCACCGGCCCGAATCAGGATTGCGGTTGGCTGCTTGGGGACAAGGGCTATCCCCTGTCCATTTGGCTGCTCACTCCTCTGTGGAACCCCAGGACAGTGCCAGAGCATGCATACAATGACGCTCATTGTGCCACCAGGTGCAACATCAAGCAATACATAGGCATCCTTAAGCAGAGTTTCCAGTGCCTGGACCGCTCTGGTGACACCTTGCAGTACTCTCCTCAATGGGTCTCCATCATTGTCGTGGTCTGCTACATGCTGCACTAAGTGGCAATCATGAGGGGACAGCCACTGGCGGTCGAGCCAGCAGTACCACCTGAGGAGGAGGAGGAGGTGCAGGAGGAGGGGGAGGAGGTGCAGGGGGTGGAGGAGGATCCCCGTTGCCCCAGAGCTAGGAGGCGTCGACCCATCGCCACCCTGGAAGGGCTGGGTACAGACTGGCCAGCACCCTCCTGGGAGGATGCATCCTCACATATATGGAAGTGCCTGACACCTCCCCTGCAATCTCCCTCCATGCATTATGTAATGCCTGTCTGCCAGGTCTCCCCACGTCAGGAAACAGTATTCTTCTGTCCTCCACACCATCCATCAGTGTCTCCAACTCCATATCAGTGAACCTGTTGGCTCTCATTGCACCTCTTACACCAGCCATCCTTCCAAACTCCTTCCAACCTCCTTCCCGCCCTCAGAGCCTTGCTGTAAACCCGGGCCTTTAAAACGACCACAGAGCAGCTGACTCATTAGAAACCGTTACCTGCATGCTGAATTTCTCAGTGGTGATAATGCTCAAATTAAGACAGTCACACCTCTGAAAAATCCACTTTGGAAGGGTTCATTAGCGCTGGAAAATTTTGGTGCTAATGGCCACAAAAAGGTGGAGGGAGCACCAGTTTTCCAGCGGGACTGAATTTCGGGCCCCTCAGCTTTTACACTCCATTCCCCTTGTAATAAAGGCCAACATTCCATTTGCCTGCCTGATTACTTGCTGTACCTGCATACTAATTTTTTGTGTTTCACGCACAAGGACGCCAGGTCCCTCTGTACTTTGTAATTTTTCTCCATTTAAATAATAATTAGTTTTTTTATTTTTTCTGCCAAAGTGGATAACCTCACACTTTCCCACATTATACTCCATGCCCACTCACCTAGCCTGTCTATATCCCTTTGCAAATTTTTTGTGCCCTCCTCACAACTTGCTTTCCCACCCATTTCTCATGTTATCGGTGTTATGTATGTAAACTTTACTAGTGTGTAAGATTTGCGACAAGGGGGCGCACCTGTTTGAGACCCAAGGGTCACCTGCACACCCCGGGCAAGCAGGTCTAAAAGGCAGTCTACCATGCTGCTTCCACACTCTGGAGTTACATTAAAGAGACCAAGATCACAACAGTTTGAGCTTACAGCATACAGTCTTGTGGAGTTATTCTGAAAATAACAATCGGTGACGAGTAACAGATCACGAACTTTCATGCAGTTATGACTGCCATTGGTATTCTTGAGAGATTTGTTGAGGGTGATGACTGGGAAGCCTTCGTTGAGCATCGTGGCCAACAAGCTGGATACGGAAGATACCGCGGTCAAGCGCAGGGCGATTCACCTCACCGTTTGTGGGTCCACGATATATGGCCTCATCAAAAATCTGCTAGCACCGACGAAACCAACGGACAAAACACATGCAGAGTTGTGCACACTGGTTCGGAAACACCTCAAACCGAAGGAGAGCATCTTAATGGCCAGGTATCACTTTTACACGCACAATCGCTCTGAGGGCCAGAACGTGGCGAGCTATGTCGCCAACCTAAGACGCCTTGCGGGACCGTGCGAATTTGCTGGATTTTTCGGGGAAGTGTTGCGGGACTTTTTCGTACTTGGAATCGGCCACGAGGTCATTTTTCGCAAACTGCTGTCTGCCGAATCCCTAGATCTGAGCAAGGCCATCACGATAGCCCAGGCTTTCATGTCCACGAACAATAACACTAAACAGATATCTTTGCAGCATCGAAGCTCACCGGCAAGTACTGTGCATAAAATAATGCCTTCAGCAGGCAGAACTGTACATGGCAGGGCTTACACACCTGCAGAGGCTAGACCTAGGATGACTCAGAGTCCGCTGTGAATGCAAATCCATCAACACCATGTTGGCGCTGCAGGGGCAATCATAGAGACCATCAATGTCAATTCAAGCACTACGTGTGCAAGGGCTGTGGAGTAATGGGGCACCTCCAGCAAATGTGAAACATACTGCGACTCACCACGTGGCAGAGTCGGCAGAAGATGACCGATCCGGCGCAGAACACGCTGAACAAGTAAGAGAGGCAACTCAACCCGAGGCTGAAGAGGAAGTGTATGGGGTACACACCTTCACCACAAAAAGTCCTCCGATAATGTTGAAAGTCAAATTGAACGGTATTCCAGTTTCCATGGAATTGGACACGGGAGTGAGTCAGTCAATTTTGAGCCAGAAGGCTTTTGAGAAACTGTGGGGCAACAAGGCACAAAGGCCAAAACTAAGCCCGATTCACACAAAGCTGTGCACTTACACCAAAGAGCTCATACCAGTCATTTGCAGTGAGACAGTGAAGATATCATACGATGGAACTGTGCATGATTTAACACTATGGATTTACCAGGTGATAGCCCAACGCTGTTCGGCAGAAGCTGGCTAGGAAAGATCCAATGGAACTGGGACGACATCAAAGCACTGTCTTCGGTGGATGATGCCTCGTGCGCCCAAGTGCTAAACAAATTCCTGTTGTTATTTGAGCCAGGCATCGGCAACTTCACAGGTGCCAAAGTGCAGATCCATCTAGTCCCTGATGCACAGCCCATTCATCACAAGGCCCGAGCGGTTCCATAAATGATGCGAGAGAAAGTCGAGATCGAGCTGGACAGACTTCAGTGAGAGGAAATCATATTACCAGTCGAGTTCAATGAGTGGGCCAGTCCAATTGTTCCAGTATTGAAAAGCGATGGGACAATCAGAATCTGCAGGGACTACAAGGTAAGGATCAACCGAGTCTCGTTACAGGACCAATACCCACTACCCAAAGTGGATGACCTGTTCGCAACGCTAGCAGGGGGGAAGTCGTTCACCAAGCTGGATCTAACCTCTGCTTATATGACACTGGAGCTGGCTGAACCTTCTAAAAAATTGACATCAACACGCACAAAGGACTGTTCATATACCACAGGTGCCCTTTTGGGATTCGCTTGGCTGTGGCCATCTTCCAGAGGAACATGGAGAATCTGCTGAAATCGGTTCCACGCACCAAGGTGTTTCAGGACGACATCCTGATCACTGGTCGCAACACCACCGAACACTTGCACAACCTGGAAGAGGTTCTAAAGCGACTGGACAGAGTGGGACTCAGACTGAAACGCTCCAAGTGTGTTTTCCTGGTGCCAGAGGTCGAATTTTTGGGGAGAAACATTGCGGCGGATGGCATCATACACATGAACTCCAAGACGGAGGCCATTAAGAATGCACCCAGACCACAAAATGTGACGGAGCTGCGTTCGTTCCTGGGACTCCTCAACTATTTTGGTAACTTTCTACCAGGGTTAAGCACCTTGCTGGAACCTTTGCATTTATTGCTACGCAAGGGTGATGACTGGGGTAAATCTCAAGAGACAGCCTTTAATAAGGCCAGACACCTGGTATGTTCTAACAAGTTACTTGTATTGTATGACCCGTGTAAACATTTAGTACTTGCTTGTGATGCATCTTTGTATGGGGTCGGTTGTGTGTTACAGCAAGCCAATGTGTCAAGCAAACTGCAACCAGTTGCATATGCATCCAGAAGTTTATTTAAGGCTGAAAGGGCTAGATTTTCCACTTCACATCACCCAGTTATGGCCCATACGGACCTCAATCGCCCATTTTGAGCAACAAGTTGAAACTAGAGCCAAAATATCGCCCGACAAACAGGTGTCTAAGTTTCCACTTTGATCGCCAAGAAGATCGACGAAATTATAGCCCACACAAGGCCCATCCCAAGTTTCAGCACCTAGTATGCACTTCGCTGGGCCGATGTAAGGCCCAAAACAGTGCTGAGAAATAGTTGCTTTTTCTGGACCTAAGAGAAGGAAAATGGGTATTACGGACGCCATTTTGGCTTCAATGGAAGGGTAGAGGATTAGTTGTGATTTAATTAGAGAGCTAGTTGTACTCAGAATATTGAGACAGAGATTATAAATAGATATTATTAAGTTATTTTTATTAAATACATTTTATATAGTATAATTTACTGAGAGCTGTAATTTTTCATATAGTTACCATTACGTTTGGTTTTTTATAATTAGGTTTTATATAATAGCATTTAATGAGGATGACAGCTGTCATTTTTCATATAGGTATTTTTAATGAATAGATTTTATATAGGTTTTTAGTGACTAGGTTTTATATAATAGAAATTATTAGAAGGTGTTACTAAAGTACTCATATATTAATAGAATGCTCAGATATGGAATAATATCTCAATAGTTGATAACTAACTAAGAGAGAAGACACCCACAATTTATTGAATTAAAGACATTTTTTTTTATTAACAAAAACGCAAATAAAAATTGAAAAACTATCCTTCCAACCCCCTGCCCCCACACCAACCCACCCTTCCCTCAAATACAAAATACAAAATCTTAACAATTAACAATTAACAATTAACCAATAACAACAAACAAAATTAACAAAACAGGAACAAGAACAATTGAACAAGTGATCAAACTTTGTGAAAAAACGCCCCCTCCCTACCTGCGGCCACATTTTCCTCCAGGTCCAGTCCCACCCTATGTTCGCACCCCACCCGCCCGTTTTGGTCTACGCAAACCGACACCAAGACGTCGTGCAGAGTGGGACGGCAAGACTTCCTGCCGTGGTGGAGGTGACGGAGCGGAAGCGGAAGCCTGAGGCTCCACTTCCGAGTCAGGAGGAACTGTGTCCTCCGTACTCGCTTGTGTGCTAGGGGTCTCACTGCGAGCAGACACGACACCTTGGGGTGCAGCGCCGTGTCCAGCCAGCAATGCATGCCGTAAGGCATTGGTAGTGGCTGTCTGCTACCTAATAGCCCCCAAAGTCTCCCTTGCAGTCTGTGACTGCTCAGAAGACCAGTTCGAGAAGTTTGTGCAGAACTCGCTCCAGGATGCTGGAAACTGGCTTCAGTTCGCAGAGAACTGGCTCCAGTTCGCAGAGAATCCTGCAAACCCCTGGATAAGGTCGCGACCAATCGCAACCATCTCCCTGCACAGGGAAATTAAGCTCTCTGTCTGGCACTCTAAGGCATGCGATTGCTCGCCACACTGACCGGACCTCCGTGGGGTCGGCGTTTGCAACATGACGCGCCTTGGCATTGCCACCTGCACACCGCTTGGTCCCGGTGCTACTTCCATCTCAACCGAGATGGCCGCAGGTTGTTTCCCACCCCCACAAAAAAAATCATCCTCCTCCTCCTCCTCCTGCTAGTCCTCCTCTGTCTCACCCTCCTGTGAGCTGTTAGAACCGGGCTCTGCACGTGGCACCGAGCAGTGCTCAACGGACACTTCACTTTAGAAAGATGAATGAAATTTCGAAACAACTCATTACAATACATATCAATATATTTCAATATTTCAATATCAATAATTTCAATGTAATGCAAAACGTTGCAATACTTTGCAAAACCACAAGTGCACAAGGGTTCATCAGCATTAACATGACCTCACTCGTAGACCAGACTACATCTGAACGAATGAATTATAATTGCATAACAAATGCGTAACTATGATATTTTGCGTATGTTTTTAGTAATGTTTGACACTTTGCACATTTCGCATTACTCACCAGGCTCAAGGGTCGGCTCGGCCACGCCACGAGTCGTTGACCACATGGCTTTCAGGACCCACCAAGGCCACCGCAAGCTCCTCGTATGGATTGCAAATGTGCACTGCCACAGGGCCGCCACCCGTCCTCCTTTGCTCCGCGTGGTTTGAACTTATCTTTTTCTGTAAATGATAATTTAACATTGTATGGCATAAGCTACCTTTCCTGACAATAATCATTGAAGACTGATTTAAATGTTCCATTAATACATAACCTTTTATTGCATATGAATAAGTTTTAATATTATTCTAATTATACACAGTAAGCATACAATACATATGTACGTATGATTTTAAATATGACTTTTAAATATCTTTTAAATATTTAAATATTTTTAAATATTAATATTTTTAAATATTACAATGCAACTTACTATGGTGGCTGCATATGAATCATTTTTAATACTATAACATGCACCTTAGTATTAGGGTGAATAAATGTAATTAGTAATGTAATTTTTTTTCATTTAATGTAGTTTTTAAACTTCACAGTCTAAATAATTACAATTGAGGAATTTGTTTACAATTAATAAACATCAAGTAAATAATACATAATAATAATTTATAAACATGAGTTTTATATATGTTTTAAATACATAGTAGAATCAAACTTACTCTGGCAGCTGCCAGGAGGCTGTTCCCCCTCTTGCAGCACTGGTCAGACATCCGCACCTCATGGGATGCCGATGTCACCACATCTGGCAATCTCCTGCCAGATCCACCTGTAAGCATGAGGTGTAGGTTTCCCAAGGCCACCCCGTGTTAAGTCTTCCCACCTTGTTGATACAACATGGACTAGTGCCTCATTAGCCTCCTCACTGAAGGCTTTGGCCCTTCTTCTTTCACTTTCACTTTCATTTTGATGTTGAATGGACATGGCCATTGCTGAAACATCTGTAATGATAACGGATAACAATCTACCGATGAACTCCTCTCTCCTCTCTCTCCCGCTCTCACCGACCCTCCCTTTCCTTCTGAGCATGTGCGATGACCCATGAACTCTCCAAACGTGGCAAAAAAAATCGATCCAAAAAAAAAATATCCCACACATGCACACAATATCGTTGCTAGGGAAGCTTTTTTTTGGGACTTCCGTTTTACTTCCTCTTTTTTTGGGCGATCGTGAGATCGCTGAGAAATCAGATCGCCCATTTGACATCGCTGGGGTAAGGCCGAGTGGATAATCACAAAAGAAATGGGCCTTATGCCGGCGATTAGCATGGGCGATACATCACAAATCGCTAGAATAAAGCCCATTTTTTGGGGCCTTAGCCACCTAGTGGAAAGTCTAGCCCCAAAGAGCCTACTGTATGGTTGAGAAAGAAGCATTAGCATGTGTATACGGGGTTAAGAAAATATACCTATTTGGACTCCGGTTCGAGCTCAAAACCGACCACAAACCATTCATTTCGCTATTCTCAGAAAGCAAAGGTATCAACACCAATGCTTCGTCCTGCATCCAAAGATGGGCACTAACATTATCTGCGTATGACTATGTAATCCACCACAGACTAGGCACTGAGAATTGTGCTGATGCCCTCAGTCAGCTACCATTGCCCACCACTGGGGTGGAAATGGCACAACCCACAGACTTGCTTCTTGTAATGGATGTTTTTGAGAGCGAGGGGTCACCCGTCATGGCTCACCAGATCAGGACCTGGACTAGCCAGGACCCTGTGCTATCACTAGTAAAAAACTGCGTCCTTAATGGGAGCTGGTCGGCTGTTCCCAGGGAAGTGCAAGACGAAATTAAGCCATTTTACTGACGCAAGGATGAAATGTCCATCCATTCGGATTTTCTCCTATGGGGGAATCGGGTGGTTTTGCCAAAAAAAGGCAGGGAAACGTTTATACGCGACCTACACAGTACCCACCCAGGCAGAGTCATGATTAAGGCTATTGCTAGGTCGCACATTTGGTGGCCTGGCATTGACTCGGAATTAGAATCATGTGTACACCAATGTAACACTTGCTCACAGTTGAGCAATGCTCCAAGGGAAGCCCCACTGAGTCTGTGGTCATGGCCCTCCAAACCATGGTCCAGGGGCCACGTAGATTTCGCTGGCCCCTTTCTAAGAAAGATGTTCCTTGTAGCAGTGGACGCTTACTCTAAATGGATTGAATGTATAATAATGTCATCATATACATCCACTGCCACTATTGAAAGCCTCCGGGCCATGTTCATCACCCATGGTTTGCCCGAAGTCCTTGTTAGTGACAATGGACCATGTTTCACCAGCTCGGAATTCAACGAGTTCATGACCCGCAATGGCATCAAGCATGTCAGGTCTGCCCCATTTAAGCCCACATCCAATGGTCAAGCAGAACGGGCAGTCCAAACTATCAAGCAGAGCTTGAAACGCGTGACGGACGGTTCCCTGCAGACCCGGTTATCTCGGGTTCTGCTCAGCTACCGGACGCGACTCCACTCGCTTATTGGTGTTCCCCCTGCAGAATTGTTAATGAAGAGAGTACTCAAACCAGGCTCTCCTTAGTCCACCTGAATCTCAATGATCATGTAGAAACCTGGCATCACTGGCATAACGTGTACCACGATCGTACGGCTGTATCGTGTGATATTGAGGTTAATGACCCTGTGTTTGTTTTTAATTATGCTCATGGTCCCAAATGGGTTGCTGGTACTGGTTTAACCAAGGAAGGGAATAGAGTGTTGTTTGTTAAACTTTTGAATGGACAAACGTGTAGGAAGCATTTGGATCAGACCAAACTGCGATTCACTGACAACCTAGAACAGTTTGAAGAGGACATTACCATCATTAATCCACCAACACACACCCAACCAGCAATCAACCTCGCGGTCAACCACAAGGATGAACCCACCAAGCCCGACAGTCTGATCAGACCAACCGCGCTGCAGTGCAACAATGATCCGAACAACTCACCCATGCCAGGACTTCAACTCAGGCGATCAACCCGGGAACGTAGAGCCCCGGATCTGCCTCAGCTTGTAAATAACGTGTATCTAAGACTTTGGGGGGAGAGTGATGTTATGTATGCAAACTTTACTAGTGTGTAAGACTTGCCACCAGGGGGCGCACCTGTTAGAGAACCAAGGATCACCTGCACACTCTGGGCCAGCAGGTATAAAAGGCAGTTTACCACTCTGCTTCCTCACTCTGGAGTTACATTAAAAAAGAGACCAAGGTCACAACAGTTTGAGCTTACAATATACAATCTTGTAGAATTATTCTGAACATAACAATCCAAATGCCTCAAATGAAATTTCAGCTTGCCGTTTGACCTATAGGGTCTGTGTATAACCTGGTGTACATAGTATTTATCTACATGGAGCCCAAGATTTGGAAAGGAATTAAATACTGCAGAAGATATTACTTTTTCAACATTGTGGAGCTACAATGTTCAAGATATCTCACCAAACAAATGTTCATCTGCCCCTGCAGCCAATGGGAGCAGAAACATCTTGATGAGTAGTTAATTCCCTTAGACGTGCAACTGAACTCAAATTCGCCCTCGCCGTTATTTGTGGAACATCAATTTTTGTTAATTTTCGCAAGCTGAAAACCAAGAATAAGTGATTTCTGAGCCTTGAAGCCATTTGAAGCAGCTGTCTTGTTGCATCACTGGTAATTATGTTCCAGCTCTTGGACAAAGGGACGCCATCTGACTTCTCCTAAGCTATTAGCAAGCAGTGAGTAAAGCCCCTTTCTCTGACATGTAGCACTGCACTGGAGAGTGAACAGCATACGTATATAAAAAAAAAATCACAGGCTGACGAACAAATTGTCTGCTGGCATAAAGAAAAATATTCACAAAATGAGTTGCTGTTTGATTCCCTGAGCAAGTCAAAAGAGCATCATTGTGATGAACAGAGGGCATTTTTTAATGAAACGGCTCAGTCAGTGCTGGCCCATACAAGCAGTGATCATTTATGGTGCAGTAATATGAATTCAGTGAAAGATACTAGACTCAATTTTCCCCAAAACCATTTTCTGGTGTATTGCCAGATTTACAACCGTTTTTGTAGGTCACAACTGCTCTAAAAATAAATGTGCTAAGTTTCCCCATTCTATTTTTTGAAATTGCCGCCTGTAGCCTTGGGGGGTGGAGCCTAACGTCTGCACTGAAAAAACAATGGTGTCCCTTATGTGCCTGCGCAAAAAAAAAGGACGTTTTTTGACGTGATTCCTAAGGCCGCGCATGCGCAGTACAGCTCCCGGTCTGCAACCGGCCATTTTTAAAGAGCCAGTTGAGTGTGTGAGAACTTTGACTCCTGTGTGAAAACTTTAATTATAATTGGAAAAATCGGAGCTGCAATACGAGATGTAATGCGGCGCACAGACCAAGAATTTCTTACAGAATGAAGTGGAGGTCCTAGTTACTGTGATTGAGGGCAGATGGCAGGAGATGGACACCAGCAGAGGTCACATAAAAGTTACACCAAAAGAAATGAAGAAACACTGGGACCAACTTGCACAAAATCACTGTGCAATGGTGACCACCCTGAGGTCTGGAGGCCAGTGCAAAAAGAAGTGGCAGGACCTTGGTCAAGTAGTTAGTGTAAGTAATATTTTAGTTTTTCAATGAAATTGCAATTGTAAATGTGACCATCTGTATATGTCCCACCCAGCAGAAAGACACCCTCTCTAAAAAGTTATATTTTCATCTTTGCAGAGGAAAGTGGCACACAACAAACTCGAACAGGAGGAGGCCCGGCAAATCTGCACCCACTGATACCCTTGGAAGAGAGGGTTGCTGCATTGATGGGTCCTGCCTGCAGAAAAGTAATCACCACTGCACAAGCTGGGCCCATACTCGAAGGAGAGGGTAAGTCCTGCAAATTCCACAGTCTGGCTTTGCTAAATGTTAAGTACTGCGTGGGCTAGCCATGCTTCGATTCATGGGGATGTCTCCATCAGCTACGCTTTGGTTGATGCAATGTGCTATCATTCATCGTGGTCTTTCAAATCAGCCTTTTGCCTGCAGTGTGTGTGCCTGCTCATGCCACCCTGCACCCTCCTCTGCTGCTCTGTTCTGTTTTATTTTGCACAAGGTGAGGCCAACGAAGAAGATTCGGATGGGGACGAGCCTGAAGAGGAGAACATCTTCCAATTCCACCTTCCAGACCAAAAGCATGAGGCTGAGGGGGAGGGGAGAGGGGATGGATGAAGTCCCCACTGTTGTACTCACTTTAGAGGAGGTGCATGTGCCACCCATTTAGGTGCTAACCCCTTCCCTGAGTAGTACTTTGAGTGTTGGTGGAACATTGCATGGTTTCCCACCGTCCGAGGCTGGGGATTCCAGTGGGGTGCAGCAAGGCATACCCAGGGACCCACCGTCCCAGGCTGTGGGTCCCAGTGTTGGGGTGCAGCGAGGTACACCCAGGGACCCACCGTCCCAGGCTGCGGGTCCCAGTGGGATGCTGTGAGCAGCACCCAGGGTGAGGAGGGGAAGGAGAGCTCGACCAAACTCTCCTGAGGTGCAGGATCTAACAGATGTGGTTCAGATGATGGCAATGAGTGCGGAGAGCATTGACCTTACACGGTCACTCCTGGACACCATCAGTGGGGTGGGTAATGAGGTATTGGGACTGTCGGGAGAAGTAACAACACTCTCACGAGAAATGCGAACACTGTCCAGGAACATGAGGGAGGGAATATCTCAGTCAGCAGAAACAATGTCGGTGCACATGAGGGAGGGAATGTCGCAGGTAGCTGATGCGCTGTCAGTGAACATGAGGGAGGGAATGTGTAGGTAGTTGACACACTTTTGCTCAACATGAAGGAGAGCATGTCACAGGTAGGTGAGACACTGCCGATGAACATGAGGGAGGGAATGTTGGAGTTAGCTGCTGCAATAAGGGAACACGCCCAGATCCCGCGGCCATTGACAGAATCAACTGTCATTCCCACTCCAATCCCCAGACAAACCTCTGACGGGCCCAAGCCGGGCCTTCCACATTATCGCCTGCGGCCCCCCCCCATAAAGAAGTGGAAGAAGTGGGTATTACCCGAGATGTTGAAAAGAATAAGCTTGGTACCAACCCAAGAAAAGCTGCACCACCGCCTGCAGGTAGGGGTGGAGTCACCAAGACCAAGCGCAGCAGGCGGCCCTAGAATAAGGTGGAGGAGAGATGGGTGCAGCCTTTCTTTGCAGCTGTTATTGTTCTTGTTATTATTGTTGTTACTGTTGTAACTTCTCAAATTAAAACTTTATTGTAAGTTATCAAAATTTACAAGTTTAAAAGTTAGTAAGTGATCTTAAAGTTTTTAAATGATGTTAGAGTTTGTAAGTGATCTTAAGTGAAAACTTTAAAGTTTGACACAACAAATGTTTATTAAAGTTAAGTTAAGTACAAACAAATGTTTGTTAATATTTTGAATAAAATGTATTTTAAATTCTAACTGAATCATTTACATTATTTGTTCGATTATTAACACAACTTTTTGAAGTAAACAAGAATCATTTCCATCATTTGTTCCAGTAACATTACGGTACAGCTCCAAACAGTAAGCATGGTCCATGTGGAATAGTTGCTGCTGAGCCTTCAGGCTTCTGATGCCTTCCACAGCCCCCTTGGGCTTCTTTTGAAGCTGAGCCCCGAGCCCCTGTGTCTGGGCGAGTATCAGATTATGCTGGCCGGCGCTCCGATCCTCGAGCCCTGTTTGCAGACATTTGGTGGTGACATGTCAATGAAAAAAAAATGAAAACTTAAAGAATTCCATCAAACTTCCATTTACTGCATTTTAAGGTAAAAAAAAATGTAATCTTTATTATGCATATTTAAGTGTTCTTCGCTTCCTCCAAAACATCGCAGAGAAACAATGGAGTCTTTCTGCGCCAATTTTTCAATGTGCGCTGGTTTTTATTAACTCACCAGAAGGTTTTTCAGGAGTGGTCACAGACGCCGACCTAAGAGAGATTTTTTTTGGGAAAATTTACATAATTGAGAACAACTGCCGCAGACGTCAGGTTATGCCCCCTATGACGCAAAAAAAAACCCTAAAAAAATCATAACTAACTGAGTTACGCTGGCGAACATTCATTGGGGAAACTTACATTTTTTTAAAGCGGCACAAAATAAGCGCCGCAAATCACTGGGGAAAATTGAGCCCTGTATTTGGTACCTGGTTTTGGGCAATTTCAGATTGTCTCATTAAAGTAAAACTGTATCAGCACTAATTTCATCATCATAGGCATCATAGGCAGTCCCTCGGGTCGAGGATGACTTGCTTCCACACTAAAAATGAGTACTAGGTGACTGATTAACTCATTTTAAATGGTGGAAGATGTCTGTGCGTGAATTCTTTTAATGTGGGGTAGCCGTTGCCAGCCATCACACGGTCTTGACGGAACAAGGTCTTTGTTCAGTGGCAAGGGGATCCAAGACAACTGGAGACTAGGCTCGGCCACATGTGCCAATACATACACACAAACTCAAACACACTCCTACTGTCCTCCTTCCTTCCTCCTTCCCACAGGACCTCTCTCTACGTGGAATTCATAGTGCGCAATGTGAGCCTTCCCTTGGTCTTGTCCATGCTGCTCAACCTCTGGGCTCGGACCTCTCCGCTCCTCCATGCCTCATTCATCCTCTCCTCTCCGCTTCCAACCTCCGGATTGCACCAGTCCCGATCTCCGGAGCTCGCCGGTCCTGACCTCCGCTCCTCGCCCCTTCCGACCTCCGATCCTCGCCCCTTCCGACCTCCGTGTTGTTGATTCTGCTGTTGCGGTGGCTCGCTCTTTTTGAGTTGCCCACAGTTCCAGCCTCGCGCTCCAAACTGCTCCTCCATGAATCATACCTTAGTGGCAACAGCTCCAGCCTGATTTCCAGTCTTCAATCTGGCCCCTTCCAGCTCGTTTGCCATGAAGTATTGGTCGAGTCTCTCCACGAAGGCCTCCCAATCGTCCCCTTCTGAGAACTTCTCCAGGATACCGACTGTTCTTTGCATTTTCGCGCAGTTGTTCGTTACCTCGTCGCCGATTGGTGCACACACAATAAAGGATGAAACTGAGTACTGTGTACAACGAGCAAGTGTGACCTTAATTACTTTAATAAGACTCCAGAGTGCAGGTACCTCGTGGGTGGCCTGCTTATATACCTTGCTTCCAAGGGATGCTGGGATCCCTTGGGACTCCAACAGGTAGGCCCTCTGGTGGTCAGGTGTTATACAGGTTACAGGGGTTTAAATACAAAACACAGCCAATTTTAGTTTCATCTGCAAACTTTTTAATCATATCTATATCATTGATGTATACTACAAAAAGCAAGGGACCCAGCACTGAGTCCTGCAGAACCCTACTGGAAACATCCTTCCAGTCACAAAAACATCCATCAACCATTACCCTTTGCTTCCTACCTCTATGCCAATTTTGGATCCAACTTGCCACTTAACCCTGGATCCCATGGGCTTTTACCTTCATGACCAGTCTGCCATGTGGACCTTATCAAAAGCTTTGCTAAAATCCACATACACCATGTCGTATGCACTACCCTCATCGACTCTCCTGGTTACCGCCTCGAAAAATTCAATCAGGTTAGTCAAACATGATCTTCTCTTAACAAATCCATGCCAGCAGATGAGCAACCTGTCCCTGAACCCACCCAATAATAGTGAAGAAGCAGAAGAGGAATACCCAAGCACCACGTCATTGCATCTCTCACCCGCAGGCACTAACTCAGAGACTAGCATTACGTGTTCATTAGAGGTCAGCTTAGTAGAGGAGTCTACTGAGTGCAGTGCAGTGCCCCTTCCCACAGTGCAGTGCCCCACCAGTACCCCACCCGCACCTAAATCCACGTGTTGCTCAATGTTAAAATTCCCTCCTATGCTTCCATTCAGCTTTACTAGATTACAATATGGATTTAATCATGAGGAACACACTTTTGAAAGAGAAGCTTAAGTAAAAGTGGTGAGGTGTACAGTGTTTACTGGCAAAACACCAGTGACGACATTTTTAGCACAAATTTTACCCATTTCTTGAGGTAGATGAAATAAATTAAGTAAATATTTTGATAATGTATTTTGTGTGTGTAAGTGTGTGTGTGTGTGTGTGTGGGGAGAGGAGGATGGGACTGTCATCATTCAGCAGGGCAGACAGCTGAGTCAGTTGGATCTAACTGGTTACGGCACAGCCAGGACTAAGTGCACCGGATGTGGCTGACAGATGCTGGGGTAACTGACTTCGGGCGATAGTGTGAAACCGGCAATATCAGATCAGCCACCGGTTATACATCTCTCCTGATTTTAATTTCTGTTGACGTCAATGGAAATGAAGATCAGAAGAGATGTATAATGGGTGACTGGTCCGATATCGTCTGTTATACACTATCACCCAATGTCAAACTGACCCCCACTGCTTCTGACTGCCCAGCAGTTGCCCCTTCAAAGCTTACAAGAAGCATGGAGAAGGTGAGGAGAGATCCACTGCCAGGATGTTGGGCAAAGTGATCGGCTTATTTCTGGAAGCACAGTAGCAGCAGCAGACAAAACACTTGGGGCTAGAACCTCCACTTTTTTTTGCCTGCTTAATGCCCACTTAATGACCATTTAACCGCTGAAATGATATATAGTCCATATATCACCCATTTTGGCACAAAATGAAAACTGACGGGCTTTCTTCGGAGACTTATCGCCAAAGGTTATTTTCCCCATGTGCTTAACGCTGAGAAAAAATATTAGTGCCCGCCCACTTTTTTGGGGCGGAATCAGTGGAATGGACGATTTCAATGCCCATATTATCGCCCAGCATTACTTTCCTCACGGACTTAACGCCGAGATTCAGTAATAACGCTCGTTGACTGTTTTTTGTCAGAAAGAGCATATTTACCCAAACTGGCGGCCATGGAGATCGCCCACTGTCAATTTCACCACCTCGCACACATATCATCCAAAATATCGCCCGCTCAAAAAAACGCCCACTAACCGGAACGGATGTCAGCGGTGTAGCTGGCATTTGTTAAATCCCACTCTTACGTGAGGAGCTGAAATCAGAAAGATTTGCCTGAAAGAGCGTTGATGTGAGTGACAACGCTAACACACTGCTGTGTGTGTGCAGCTCAGACATCAATGGTGCCCATCATCTTGGTGCCAGTTAAAGTTTACATTGATTGATGTTAAGTTGCGTTTAACCCTTTCATGGTAAGGAATTACCAGTGTGTAACAGTCCAGCTATCTGAGACAAAGCACAACAAGGTTATCTTCAATAACAAAAGTTTAATACCAACATTGGTCTGAAATCCTAAGTGACACAGCCAATAACACCCAACCCTTACCCACATCCCACTTTTTCCATCATTGACATAAATCACATGGTCAACATGTCCAGCAACCCAGAATACAAAGGCAAAGCAGGAGCGTGGTCCCCAGCCCCCATACATTGCAACAAATTGCATACACCCAGATGTAGATATAACACAGCCATCACCTGTGCACATGCACCTCACTTTCCTTCCCCCCTCTCTTTCTTCTCCCCACCTCTATCCCTGGCCGAGGAGCTCCTCAAGCGGTGCCTCATTGGGGGGGATGAAGGCAGATGCAGTGGGTACGGGAGCAGGGGGTGCAGAGGGGGCAACATTCTCTGATGCAGAAGCAGGATCTTGGTCCTTGCTCTCATCTGTCGTTTGCAGTGGTGGTGCGGAACCTAGGGATGGAGTGCCATGCTCGGGGACCACTGGGAGCCCTCTGCCACCACTGTTCCTGGCTAGCAGCTCCAGGGCCTCCTCCATCCCTTCCATGTTATATCTTATTTGTTGGACAAAACTTGGTGCCAACTATGTTCTTGGTGCTTAATAGGCTTTTTGCTGCTGGTGAATCTCCCACAACTCCCACAACATGCTACAGCCACACATGCCTCTGAGCTCCCTCTCTCTCTGTCTCCTCTTCTGCGCATGTCATGATGACTCTTGACCTCCTGAATCGTGGGAATCTAGCGTTGCCATGCCGTTGCTAAGGACGACCACACTTTACGGCAGATGGTCAGAAATATTTAACACTACCGCCCATTTGATATCGCTCACGGTAACGCCCATTTTCAAAAATGTAAACTAGGTGTTTTGAGAATGGGCGCGAAGCCGGCTATCTGAAAACCCTTTTTACCACCCATGCCAGAAATAACACCCATTTTTGGCCGATAAGCTCAAAAGTGGAGGTTCTAACCCTTGGGCTTGTCTCAGAAGCTGCAGTCTGTATATATTTGAGACTTCCCATGGCGTAGCTATACACCAACTGGCACTGTGGGGCACTACTATCATTAAACGCAGTGGATAGATTTGTACTCTTGGGCAATAGACTGGTGGATTGCGCCGGTTGGATACACATTCTGGCAGTGAGGTGGCTCCCATCATTATCAAGCTGCAGCCTCAATTAAATCTGCCAGGTGAGTTGACAGGTGCCAAACAGACATCCAGGCGCAGCGCTAATTTAAGCAGCTATAAATTATACAGTCTGGTTTTTAACCTTTGACCTTCAGCAGATTGTCAGGAGAGGGGGAAAGGGGGTGGGAGAACTGAAAGGAAAATGGTTACATATTCATTTGCTGGAACATATTTTGCCACTTTTTACTTCTCTATCCCTGCTCATTTTCCTATGAATTTTCTTAATGACTTCACTTATCTATTTTAAATTTCCAGATCTATTATTCAATGGAAATAAAAACTGAGAGAGATGTCAAGCAAGCTGACGACTCACTATCACCCATTTTGCACTATTGCAGCAAGTCAAGATCTACCTCATTGTGTGTAGTGCGCGGTCCACGAATCACTGGAACATTTGTTCCCCTACGGATAGTCTGACTGCTCAAGTCTCTGTCCATTCGGGTGCTACCGACTGCAGGGAAAAAAATTTTGCAGTGATTTGTGGAGCTGGACAGCAGCCAGCCAAAGAACTAATCTGTATGTTATTTAATCAAAGTTACCTTTACTGATTTAACATTGCACGCAGCATTAAAACAGATAACAGAAGCATAAAGGCAGCAACACTCAATACATATGACATTTAAACCAAAGAATCAACGTCAAGGCAGCAGAGGGATCAGCTCCCGCGTGGTAATTAACTCAACTTCTGGTGGGACGTCCTCCTCGAGGCGAAGTGGGATCTTGCTGACTGTAGTGCCGTACCTTCCACCATGTCCCATTCTTATATGGTTCTTGCTAGTTGGGGCATGAGTAAAGGTTAATGGAAGTCCCATGTTGTCCAATCACCCACTGTTGCTAGGCATCAATGATGATGGTTAGCTGTTTGTTGTGTGTCACTCGACTTCATCAGAGGTTATCTCAGTTGTTTTTTGGGACAATTGGAGTGTGTAGGCCTCCCTTATCTGTGTGCAGATCCTCTCAAGGCCTTATGAGTCTCCGATGTGTCCTGTCTTTTCTCAACGATTCTAATAAGGAATATTCAGGAGGAACTTTTGTACCCAGAAAGTGGGTAGAACGTGGAACTCGCTACCACAAGGAGTCAGTGAGACAAATAGCATCGATGTATTTAAGGGGAAGTTGGATAAACACGAGGGAGAAAGGAATAGAAAGGTTGTTAATGCCTTTTCTTCACTGTTGGAGACTAATTGATAGAGATTGATTCCCATGATTAGTCAACAACTCCATTATCATTGTATCCTGCGACTACCAGGATGGTAGAAGGTGAACTAAATGGATCTTGGGATTTCTTTGGTCTAACGATTCCTATGTTGCTAAGCGCGATGTGTAATTAGTCTTCTTTAAAATGCTTTTTGTTAACATAAGAAATAGGAGCAGGTGCAGACCATGTGCCCCCTCGAGCCTCCACCATTCAGTAAGATTATTGCTGATCAGTAAAGGTACTAACTAAAGTTATTAAGGGATATGGGCCAAAGGCAGGTATATGGAGTTAGGTCGCAGATCGACCATGATCTCATAGCATGGCGGAACAGGCTCGAACGGCTCAATGGCCTACTCCCGTTCCTATGTTTACACCATTTGAGAGAGGCCACTGTCCACCTGTGTAAAAGGCCACTCCCCACCCACCCCCCCGCCTCGGGAAATCATGCAGCGTGCAAGTGGAATGGGGCGGCTATGAAATGTGTTCCTTGGCATTTCCCAGCCTCCGTGTGCCTGAAACCCACCAGATAGAAAATCTGGCTTGTAATATAAAGCCTAGGTATGCTCACAAGAAAGCAAGGGCTGATCCTAGTTGTTCCAAAACGTAGTCATTTATTTTGCATCCTTCACCTTTATTGACCACTAACTGAAAAGCACAGAGTACATGACAGTATTCAACATGACATGCCTCCAATAAAATACAAATAATTTGTCATGAAGTGTTCAACTGCTTTTCTCTTGAACTTTAATCTTTCAATGCTACCTGTGGAGAGGAGGGATGGTTGGGGTGAAACTAGATAACCGACATAAAATATATTTACAACAGAATCTGACACGCCACTCAGTAATCAAACGGCTTTAACGTTTCTTGTCATTGCATCTAGTTAAATCATTGCATCTACTCATGATAAAACGTAGTCAGGCAGAATGCTTGTTTTTAAACTAAGCCTTATGAAGCATCTCATTAAAAAGGACTCACTACATGTCTTTCCCCCCATTATGTTTCAGTAAGATCTGTGTGCCTAAATTCAAATCAACGCAGAAGGATTGTGTAAATGATTTAGTTTCTCTAAGCTTGAACTTTTGACCCCATCACTTCGTAACTGACTCTGCATGACAGACAGATCTGGGAGGTGGCACCGCAATGAATTGCATTTAACGTCCCAACATAAATAACCCCAGGCAGCAGGCCAGTGCTGCAAATGCTGAGGAGACGGAGTAATCGTGTTCTGCTTTCCCCTCGGGAGTCCACAAGAGGTGAACAAGCTCTGCCGATGTGGCTAATTCGTGCTGTAAATTCAATGGAAATCCAGAGAGCTCGGTAATGCCAACTCGCAGGCAGCTACATTAAAGCGGGGTTTGTTATTATCTGCTACCCTGTGGCCGCTTTACAAACGTGCAAGTCCTGAGCTTCAGCTTGCGGTGGGCTGATCTCCCTGACACGTTCCGATATCAGTGGTGCAGCTGCTCTGTAAAACCCATGTTCAGTGAGACTAACTAATGTTTGTGAAAAGAATGATTTCACTCCCTCATTATAGAACACAAAGCTCTCTTTATTAAGGCAGGTTTGCAAATCGGTCTCACTGTTATGTAATTTCGCAGTTGGCAACAGTCAAATTCCAGAAATCAACTTTGAAAACCTGACTTTACCTTGTGGCAAATGAACATTTTACATGTACGTTGGTTTACAGAGAATTGTCAACCCTGCATTACATGATTGGATTCTGTGCAGCCAATCCCAGATGTGAAAATTAGATGCGTTCAATTTTAGACCAATTGTCTGTAAATTCCAGGGCCCCCAATGTGGTGAAAATCAGAGGAGGCGGAACCCATCAGAAAATGTTAGCGGATTTCAATAATGCTGCTGAGACAACGGCGTGGGTCCTGCCAGGGGAGCCCAGAAAATTCTTTGTGGGCAATTGTAACTTTTGGTGATCGTGTAAAACAAGTGTGGATCGGCTGCTCAATTGAAGTCAATGGACCCTTATTTTAATATCTTAATTACCATTTAAGATACTTCTGGTGCACAGCCCGGACACCTACGGAAGAGTCTGATCCAATATGGCGGGTGGTGCACTTCTGACGCGGGACAGGTGCACATGTGTTGCCTGCCATATTGGATCCTTAGGTGCTCATTCTATACCTGTAAAGCAGGTGTTTAAGCATCAACCGCTGAGCACATCACAGTTAATCCCAATCTCGCCCTCACCCAACATCCATCGGTGCACACCTTCCAGCAGAGGTGGTTGGACAGTGTTCAGCAACAGAAACCCAGCAAAAGTTTCTTGTCCCCTCTTCAGACCAGGGGCGTGGAGGCCAATTGTACCGCATCAACCGAAGCCCTGGCCAAAACGGTTAACTCACCATGGACTAGGAAATCCAACCCAGCACCTTCCGGTCTGGTTGGATCAGGACACCAGTTGGGACGTCGAGATAGCTGTATAAGTAATTTTTATTATATTTGATCTCGCTCCTTCCCACATCCTAACTCGCACCAAGTCCTGTTCACCCATCACCACTGTGCACATTGACCAACATTGGCTCCCAGTCTGGCGAAGCCTTGATTTTAAAATTGTCACCTAATTTTCAAATTCCTCCATGGCCTTGACCCTCCCTTCTCTGTAACCGCCTCCAAGCCTACAACCTTCCGATATCTCTGTGCTCCTCCAATTCTGGTCTCTTGCACATCGCCGATTTTAATAGCTCTATCATTGGTGGCCGTGTCTTCAGCTCCCTAAACCCCTCCGCATCTCTACTTCTATAAGACACTCTTCAATATGTACCTCTTTGATCTGTCCCAATACCTCCTCATGTGGCTCAGTTCCGACAACTGAAGACAAAATGACTCAAAGGGAAGAGTGCAACCCTTAGATGCTTATAATAATGGTGATGGCTACCAGTAGATTATGGTTAATGATGAATATAGCAGGAATAAGGCAGTGGCCACAGTGAATGTCCATGACATAAATCAGTGGAATCAATCCCTTGTAAGCAAAATTGACAATGCCAGTAGGGGGTTGAAACAGAGCCATGAAGTGAAGAGGATATTACATGAAACACAGACACTAATAATTGGCAAGTTATTCTATTTCACAGTAACTACTGAAGTGGGAGGAGGGAGTCATTAGCTTGCAACATAAAAATAACACAAATTAAATTAAGGATCAACACCACCTTAATGTTACACTTTAATTTCTTATTTATATTCCAAATCCCAACCAATAAAATGTAGGGAAATGCTAATAATTTTCATAAAATATTATTTTTGTCATTTAGAAAAAACAAAAGATTTGGCCTCAGGATATTTTTCCTAACAACAAAAAAATGATTACATTTAAAATCAATGTTCCCGATTAAATTTCTTTTTGGTCATTTGGTTTTCTAAACAAGGGGTCATATATTGAAAAACAACCAGACAGTTTGTCTGTCTTGGAAATGTGATATCAGACAATAGATTTCTGAAGGACATAGCTAGGAGGAAAATAAATACAGAGCAGAAAATATATTTTTAGAAGTTTAACAATGCCTTGCCATTTTACCAGAAGTATACATAAATACCTTCAAATATAGTCAGTCTCCTGAATCCATTCAGTGGAGCATCACATGAACTGGAGCTGCTACCGAGAGATAGCAAACTTGGGACATGGGTCCTAAGGAACCCAATGAAAATGACATGGAACAGTTTAGTGAGGAGAAAGGAGATCAAAGCCTGAACTGAACTGTCACTGGTGAGCTTGAAGTCGAGGGGGTTGATTTTAACCCACTCCAACAGGCTTAAATAAGACAGCAAGAAGATTAAAATGGCAGTGCAGTACTTAGCCATTCTGTTTGAACCTGTGCTGTGTCTGCCGCCATGACGACTCCAGAAAGGACCCGGGCCATTCAGGCACTTGCCTGCATCCGGTAGCAGCATTAAATATTGAAATAGGCATCCTATCATGCAGATTGTTGCTCAAATTAGCAGGGCAGCCATTGAATGCAGGACCCAGCCAGGAAATTTGGCAGCACAGGAAGCAGGCAACCCATTTGGAGCAATAGTTAAAGGGGCATCACATGAAATTTTTAGGGTCTTTCGATCTTGCTGCAGTCAAGCCTGGCTTATTCCAGAGGGCAGGTGAGATAATTATTTTAGCTCTACGGAACCATTTTCAAGCTCCTTCAAGCTGTGGGGTAGATTTTAACCGTGCGCCCTCCTGACGCTGGGAAATGTTCTTGCAACACCTTTCTGGGGTGGGGGGGGTGGAGGAAGAGGAGCAGCAGCAAAGAGAGATTTTGAAGCTGCACGTGGGGCCGGGCGGGGGGGATGGTGGGCGGTGGAGTGATGTGGAGGATTGGGGGGGATGGGGAATGAAGGCACCAGTGTCCTCCAATCAGGGTACACAGAAACCAAACATTTACCTCAATACATTTAGGAGGCTGTGATTCAGCTGCGAGGCTGTTATCACCCTGTGTCACCTTCTGCAGTCAGACCTGGACTCTATAATGAAAGCGGGGATCCCTGTACGAGCTGCTTTTGCAGACCCACCATTTTGCCATCCTCGTCTGCCGTCCGGACACATCATGGTGCACCATCTTGCTGTCCGGAGGAGGCGGGGTCCCGAATGGAGGGCTCTCAATGCGGGAGTCCTCTTTTTATCTAATGGGGACTTGGCCTGGAGAGTGTTGCACCGGGCAGTGCCTTGCAATAAGTTTTGAAGTCGGTTCACGGACTCCCAGGCCGCCTGCATTTTCCGTGGTCTGGAGGAGTACGTGTTCCATGTTTTTATACAGTGCATGAGGTTGCAGCCCCTCTTCCATTATTTGAAGGGGCTGCTCCTCAATTTCTGGCTGCACTTCAGTCCCACGCTCCTGATCTTTGGGCACCCTGTGCGGAGGGGAGTGGGCAGTTCAGAAGGCCTCCTTGTAGGACTGCTCCTGGGCCTGGCCAAGGTGGTCATTAACCGGTCCAGGCAGCGGACAGTCGAGGGGGTCGTTCAGCCCAAAAGCCTGCCTCTCTTCCACAGATACGTTCATGCCAGGGTGTCCCATCATTACAGCAGGGAACAGAATTTTAATTTGATTTGTTAAGGTTCCCTTAAAGTTTATTTGTTGATTTACAGGTTCTAGTGCCTTTACCAAAGGGGGCATTGGCTTAAAGTTACAATTTAAAAGAGTTGTAGAGCTGTTGCATTGTGAGTGGCTTAGCCAGTCACATGATGTTCACAATGTGGGAGCAGTGTCCTGCATTTCTGAACTCTTTGCTTCAGCACGCAGTCTGAAGTTTGGATTAAGAAAACAGGAAGATTGAAGTTTGGATTAAAAAACAAGAAGATTGGAAGTTTGGATCGAAAGAGACTGTTAGACAATGTGGTGCCTTCCAGCCAGTGAGGTGAGTGACTGGTCATGTCTGGATGTTAAATATTTGAGTACCTTGTTATGATGGGAATAGTGGAAATTCATGACTAAATAACTTGATGATGTCTGTATTTGATTGTAACTTTGTTACTATGCGAGGAAACAATTCTGCATGTTAAGTATTTGATTCTACCTTTGTCAATATTTAATGACACCTATAGGTTAAACAAGCAATGTTAAGTATTTAAGTACCTTGTTACGGTGGGAATAATAGTCTGTATGTTAAACGATTCAGAAAGCAGTTGGTCATGATTATCTAAATGAAACGAATAAGAGTTCAAATGCTTTTTAGATATAAAAGATGGAACTGGCTTTTGTCACACAGACTCTTATGGACTGTAGAGACATTGGACTGTAGAGACATTGGAATCTCGAAAGGTGTGTAACTTCTGGAAGACCTGCCTTTCTGAAGTGTTCTTAGTAACTGTCATACTGGGTTTGTTTAGTATGAATGTTTGAATAAAAGACCCGATCCTGCCTTTACTACAACTGAGTGTTTGCGGGTAATTCGACATTAAAAGCAACAAAGCGAAAAAGAGCAAGTTAGCCGTTTACAACATTTTGGTGACCCCGATGGTGATTTTCAAAAGTTCATTGGCTTCTTTGAAGACCTCCACGTGAAGCAGAAAGTTGGCTGAGTTGTTCGAAGATCCCGACATGATTTTCAAAAGTTTGTTGGCAGAATTTTTTTGAAGAAGTGTTTTCCACACATCAGTTCGAGGGGTGAGCATTCTCTTAGTTGTCGTGACTTAAAGGGATCTCCAGTTAGTAATGGGAGGATTAGGGAATATTCCAGATGAGGTCCGGTCATTCCTTAATGCGTGGATTGAGTCTAAAGAGGACCTTATGGGATAAGACAGGAAACAATGACAGGAGGATGGAGAGAGACACGGCAGTCCTTAGTGGAGAGTGTCCAGTTAAAAAAGATTAAAGTGTTTGGGTTAAAAAGTGATTAAAAAGAGAAAATCATTCGTGTTGCAGTGTCTAATGCTGGGGATTCAACAGTTAGGAGAAGAGGCTGAGGCAAGAAATAGGGAAATCTCAGAACTAAGAGAGCAGCTAACAGCAGTGAGGAAAGAAGTAGAGAATTGGCTATTTCAGGCATTCGGGGCAGCCAGGACTGTTCTGACGCTGGATCAGCATCTTGCTGATGAGCAGAACCATAATCAAGATCTAGAGAAAGGAATATTTAAACTGCAGCAAATGGTGGTATTAGGTTTCACAGCAGAGATAGCAATTGATAAAGCCGGGTGGTATTCAGAGGATTCCCCAGGTCTGAGAGTTGAAAAGGGGATTAAGGGACAGGGAGAATGCCCACCGTTCCCATCCGCAACTCCTTTGTCTCCTCCGACTTCAGAGCCTCGAACCCATGTGGTTCGCGTGGCAACGTTACGTACAGAGGCGGAGCAGTTATTGCCTCTTTGGTTCCAGACGCTTAACACCCCGTAACATTACACACGGCTTTCCAGTAATGCGGAGAGTGGGAGAAGCACACTTAAGCAGACACAGTGAGAGAAGGATCATGATTCCTCTACTCCCTATGGTGCTCATGAAGAGAACAGTACCCTAAGTGGTTTTGGGGATTCCTGGTATGAGCGAGGAGGGGTAAAATTGCAGGACATAGAAACATAGAAAATAGGTGCAGGAGTAGGCCATTCGGCCCTTCGAGCCTGCACCGCCATTCAATAAGATCATGGCTGATCATTCATCTCAGTACCCCTTTCCTGTTTTCTCTCCATATTCCTTGATCCCTTTAGCCATAAGGGCCATATCTAATTCCCTCTTGAATATATTCAATGAAGTGGCATCAACAACTCTCTGCCGCAGGTAATTCCACAGGTTAACAACTCTCTGAGTGAAGAAGTCTCTCCTCATCTCAGTCATAAATGGCATACCCCTTATCCTAAGACTGTGTCCCCTGGTTCTGGACCTCCCCAACATCGGGAACATTCTTCCCACATCTAACCTGTCCCCTCCCGTCAGAATCTTATACGTTTCTATGAGATCCCCTCTCATCCTTCTAAACTCCAGTGTATAAAGGCCCAGTTAATCCAGTCTCTCCTCATATGTCAGTCCAGCCATCCCTGGAATCAGTCTGGTGAACCTTCATTGCACTCCCTCAATAGAAAGAATGTCCTTCCTCAGATTAGGAGACCAAAACGGAACACAATATTCCAGGTGAGGCCTCACCAAGGCCCTGTACAATTGCAGTAAGACCTCCCTGCTCCTATACTCAAATCCCCTCGCTATGAAGGCCAACATGCCATTTTGCCTTCTTTACTGTCTGCTGTACCTGCATGCCAACTTTCAATGACTGATGAACCATGACACCCAGGTCTCGTTGCACCTCCCCTTTTCCTTATCTGCCGCCATTCAGATAATATTCTGCCTTCGTGTTTTTGCCACCAAAGTGGATAACCTCACATTTATCCACATTATACTGCATCTGCCATGCATTTGCCCACTCACCTAACCTGTCCAAATCACCCTGCAGCCTCTTAGCATCCTCCTCACAGCTCACACCGCCACCCAGTATAGTGTCATCTGAAAACTTGGAGATATTACACTCAATTCCTTCATCCAAATTATTAATGTATATTGTAAAGAGCTGGAGTCCCAGCACTGAGCCCTGCGGCACTCCAATAGTCACTGCCTGCCATTCTGAAAAGGACCCGTTTATCCCGACTCTCTGCTTCCTGTCTGCCAACCAATTCTCTATCCACGCCAGTACATTACCCCCAATACCACGTGCTTTGATTTTGCACACCAATCTCTTATGTGGGACCTTGTCAAAGGCCTTTTGAAAGTCCAAATGCACCACATCTACTGGTTCTCCCTTGTCCACTCTACTAGTTACATCCTCAAAAAATTCCAGAAGATTTGTCAAGCATGATTTCCCTTTCATAAATCCATGCTGACTTGGACCGATCCTGTCACTGCTTTCCAAATGCGTTGCTATTTCATCCTTAATAATTGATTCCAACATTTCCCCCACAACTGATGTCAGGCTAATTACCCGTTTTCTCTCTCCCTCCTTTTTTAAAAATTGATGTTACAGTAGCTACCCTCCAGTCCATAGGAACTGATCCAAAGTCGATAGACTATTGGAAAATGATCATCAATGCATCCACTATTTCTAGGGTCACTTCCTTAAGTACTCTGGATTGCAGACAATCAGGCCCCGCGGATTTATCAGCCTGCAATCCCATTAATTTCCCCAACACAATTTCCCGCCTAATAAGGATATCCTTCAGTTCCTCGTTCTCACTAGAAGTTCCTCCTTCTCACTAGAGAGATGAGAGCTATCCTTCGTGAAGTGGGACCTGCACCCCTTCAGCACCTTAATAAGTTTGCCCAATGGTGGTGTAATATTCTGGGATTGTGGCATTCGGGGGACATATTGGAAAAATAGAGGGTTCACATGATTCTGCGAGCTTTAGGAAGTCATCGGGGAAAGGTAGTAGGTTTTGAAACAACTTCCAGGGCTCTGCTTGGTCGAATCATAGTTGGAATCTTTGGTGCTCACTCAGAGCCACAGTTAATAAAGCGGTTTGCATTATTACCAGGGAAAGGACCCAGGGAAGCGGGGGAATGTATATTCCAGTTGCATAAAAGTTTGGGAAATAATTGGATTGATATCAGTCATTACGGGGATGCTACACATAGAGAGATCATTTTGACTCTCCTACCCACTTCAGTAGTTCTGGAACTAGATGCCTAGGGCGAGGACGATAGTTTTAATAAATGGTTGGCAAGGGTAGAAAGCTTGTATCAGAGAGCTGCAGGAATTTCAGTCATGGAAGTGAGACAGGAGTTACAGCAATGGAAGGCAGAAGGGCCTGAGAGGATGAATCCCGTGAAGAGCCGCATAAAAGGAGCAGGACCAGGCAGTGCCTGGATCCAGACCTGTCATTTGATAGAGGACAGGGATAGACTGACTAAAGAATTGGAAAAATTAAAATAAAAGCTGAAGAATCAGGAAAGAGAAGCGAGAGTCAGACAGGAATGATATCTCGGTTCAGTTGGCGAGGTCGGTGATAGATTCCGCAGGTGAGGGAGGATTCCTGTAGGGATGCCGCACCTCAACCACACATGTTATTTCTTTCAGACCCTTACTTCAGGATAGGGGTGACCATACCCTTATCGAGGTATGTGTGGAAGGGCAGTGGGTAATGGACACAGGGGCTGTCGGACAAATGAAGGTTGAGGTGCTCCTGGAGTAAGGGGATTCCCCTCTTGAGAGACAGTACCCCAACACCCCAGATGCACGAAGAGCAGTTACTGAACAGTCAGTGATGAAAGCAGTGGGAGAAGCTTGTCCAGAAGCATTTAAAGTTTCTGCAGGAATGGGCTGTCTCAGAACTGAAAAGCTCAAGTGTGGGAGTTACAAACGTGATCTTAAAGGATGTGAAATCGAAGTTGGAGCGTTGCAAATGTCAAGAGAGGAAATTACAGTAGTTCCGAAGGGTGAACCGAGAGAAGGACTGGGTCTCTCGACTGACTAGTCAGCATTTCCATCATCCTTTACTCTATGTTGTTACACTTCTCCCACAAAGCAGAGAAAATTGTTAAAACTTGTGCAGAGGGCAACAGACTTGGTCGAAGACACCAATTGCGAGTTTACATTTCTGAATGTAAACAGCATGGAATTCAGTCGAAAACATCAAAAATTGGAAGTGTGTGCGGGTAATTCGACGTTAAAAGCAACAAAGCGAAAAAGAGCGAGACAGCCGTTTACAACACACAAGACTCAATAAAACTCCAGTCAGTTGGGTCTAGATCTTCTATGATGAGACATGCAGTTGTGAGCCTTGTGTAGTGTGATTGTTAAACCTTTGTTAATAAACTAACTAGTTCCGAATAGCAATGTGTTGCTATGAATTCTTAAACAAAGAACCAATGAAGCAAATACATTACAGAGACAAGGTAAGAAATAATTCTTGCCTTGGTCAAGCATTAAACCTCTTGTGGAATTGAAGCTAATGGCTGGGGGCTGAGGCTGACTGCATTCACCTGCTCAGAGATATCCCTCCAGAGCTGCCGCGTGGTCTACCTAGGAAGTCTTGCCTTGGTGGAGGGGAACAGGAAGTCCCTGTGCGCCCTTCACTTCCTGAAACAATATCTTTAGGGCTGCGTCCGAAAATCTTAGTTCCCTTATATGGGACATCTCATTCAGAAGGTTGTGGGTTCAAATCTCTCTCCAGAGTCTTGAGCACAAAATCTAGGGGAGACGTAATAGTGTTTTTCAAAATTATGAGGTGTTTTGATAGAGCAAGTAGGGAGAAATTGTTTCTTCTGGCTAGTGCGTCAGTAACTATTTATTTGGATTTCCAAAAGGCATTCGATAAGGTGCCACATAAAACATTGCTATGCAAGATAAGGGCTCAAGTGGTTGGAGGTAATGTATTAGCATGGATAGAGGATTGGTTAATGGACAGAAAACAGAGAGTAGGGATAAACAGGTCATTAAATGTTGGTGTTCAGAGAGATTTAGGTGCCCTCGTATAGGAAACTTGGAAACTTATTATGCAGGTACAGCAAACAATTATGAAGGAAAAAGACATGTTGGCCTTTATTCCAAGGAGGTTGGAGTACAAAAGTAAGGAAGTCTTGCTACAATTGTACAGGGCTTTGCTGAGACTACACCTGGAGTACTGTGCACAGTTTTGGGTCTCCTTATCTGAGAGAGGACATACTTGCCTTAGAGGCGGTGCAGTGAATGTTCACAAGATTGATCCCTGGATTGTGAGGGTTGTCCTATGAGGAGAGATTGTGTGGTTTGGGATATACGCTCTGAAGTTTAGAAGAATGAGAGGTGATCGCATTGAAACATATAAGATTCTGAGGGTGATTGACAGGGTAGATGCTGAAAGGTTGTTTTCTCTGGCTGGAGAGTCTAGACCTAGGGGGCATAGTCTCAGGATAAGAGGTCGGCCATTTAAGACTGAGATGAGGAGGAATTTCTTCATTCAGAGGGTTGTGACTCTTTGGAATTCTCTACGCCCAAAGGGGTGTGGATGCTGAGTCATTGAGTATATTCAAGGTAAAATAGATAGATTTTTGGACTCTAGGAGAAACAAGGGATATGGGGATTGGATGGAAAAGTGGATTTGAGGTCGAAGATCAGCCATGATCTTATTAAATGTTGGAGCAGGCTCGAAGGGCTGTATGACCTGCTCCTGCATCTTATGTTCTTATGTTCTAACCAGAAGTCATAAATTTAAAATTCTGGGCAAACAAACTCGAGGGTAAATGAGGAGAGATGATTTAACACAGAGGGTTGTTAAGATCTGGAACGCACTACCTGAAAGGGTGGTGGAAGCAGATTCTATAAAACATTTCAAAAGGCAATTGGACAAATACTTGAAGAGGACTAGTTTGCAGTTATGGGCAACAAAGCTGGGCTTTGGGACTAATTGGACAGTATTGTGTTCCTGACACAGATGAGACTGCACACAGGGAGGTTAGAATAACAGTGACCTCAGTCTTTATTAAGACACTCCAGAGTGAGGAATAGGCCTTAGGGGCCGGCTTATATACAGTGCTCCCAAGGGATGCTGGGATCCCTTGGGACTTCAGGGGATGTGTTCCCTGATGGCAGAACATGCGAGTGCATGCTTTACAGATACACAACACCACTTCCCGCCAAAGTCAAAGTGAAAACTGTTTACAAGTGAGGTGGTCGGGAACCTTTCTTTTCCTGGTGGAACGCCTCGGTACAAATGTCTGTTCTGGTGTGTTGGCTGTGCCCTCGCTGGGCTGGCGAGTTGTTGGCCCTGCAGGGCTGCTGGGTGAGCCTGGCCTTGCTGGGTTGTTGGGCGTGATGGGTTCAATTTCCTGGTCTGGGGTGGTGTCATTGATCCTTTGGGTGTGTGTTGTGGGCTCGAAAAAAGTGGTGTCTGCTGTGGGTTGTTCAGGGCAGTCTGTGAACCTCAGCCTCGTTTGGTCCAGGTGCTTTCTGCAAATTTGTCCATTGTCTAGTTTGACTACAAACACCCTCCTCCCTTCTTCAGCTATCACCGTGCCCGCAATCCACTTGGGACCATATCCATAGTTTAGCACATACACAGGGTCATTCAGATCAATTTCCCATGACACAGTGGCGCCACCATTGTTTATATTTTGTTGCTGCCACCTGCTCTCTACCTGATCATGCAGATTGGGGTGAACCAGCGAGAGTCTGACTTTAAGTGTCCTTTTCATGAGTAGCTCAGTCGGGGGCACCCCTGTGAGCGAGAGGGGTCTCGTGCGGTAGCTGAGCAGTACTCTGGACAGGCAGATTTGGAGTGAGCCTTCTGTGACTCGTTTAAGGCTCTGTTTGATTGTTTGTACTGCCCGCTCTGCCTGCCCATTGGAGGCTGGTTTAAACGGGGCTGAGGTGATATGTTTGATCCCATTGCGGGTCATGAATTCTTTAAATTCGGCACTGGTGAAACATGGCCCGTTGTCACTGACCAGTATGTCAGGCAGGCCGTGAGTGGCAAACATGGCCCTCAGGCTTTCAATGGTGGCGGTGCTTCCCGACATTATTTCACATTCAATCCATTTTGAAAAAGCATCCACCACCACCAGGAACATTTTACCGAGAAACGGGCCCGCATAGTCGACATGGATCCTTGACCATGGTCTGGAGGGCCAGGATCACAAACTTAGTGGTGCCTCTCTGGGCATGTTGCTCAACTGAGCACACACGCTGCATTGCCGTACACAGGACTCTAAGTCGGAGTCGATACCGGGCCACCACACGTGGGATCTGGCTACCGCTTTCATCATTACTATACCCGGGTGTGTGCTGTGATGATCCAAGATGAACATTTCCCTGCCCTTTTTGGGTAGCACTACGCGGTTACCCCACAACAGGCAGTCTGTCTGAATGGACAGCTCATCCTTTCGCCGCTGGAACGGCTTGATTAGCTCTTGCATTTCAACGGGGATGCTGGCCCAGCTCCCATGTAGTATACAGTTTTTTACTAGGGACAGCAAAGGACCTTGGCTGGTCCAAATCCTATTCTGGCGGGCCTTGACAGGTGATTTATCATTTTCAACGCTTCCATGACCATCAACAAGTCTGCGGGCTGCGCCACCATCAACAAGTTTGCAGGCTTCGCCATTTCCACACCCCCGTGGTGGGCAATGGTAACCGACTGAGAACATCCGCAAAGTTCTGGGTGCCTGGCCTGTGGCGGATGGTAAAGTTATATACTGATAGCGCGAGTGCCCACCTTTGTATGTGGGCTGAGGCATTAGTATTTATCCCCTTGTTTTCAGTGAACAGGGATATGAGAGGCTTGTGATCAGTTTCCAGCTCAAATTTGAGGCCAAACAGGTACTGATGCATTTTCTTTACCCCGAACATACACGCTAATGCCTCTTTCTCAATCATGCTGTCGGCCCTCTCGGCCTTAGACAAGCTCCTGGAGACATAGGCGACAGTTTGCAACTTCCCCACAATGTTAGCTTGTTGTAATACACATCCGACTCCGTACGACGACGCATCACATGCTAGCACAAATCTTTTACATGGGTTATACAATACAAGCAGCTTGTTGGAGCATAAAATGTTTGTGGCTTTCTCAAAAGCAATTAATTGTTTTTTTCCCCATACCCAGTTCTCACCTTTACGCAATAACACATGTGGGGGCTCTAAGAGGGTGCATAACCCCGGTAGGAAGTTACCAAAATAGTTGAGGAGTCCCAGTAATGACCGCAGCTCCATGATGTTCTGTGGCCTGGGCGCATTCCTGATAGCCTCTGTCTTGCCGTCTGTTGGCCAAATGCCATCCGCCGCGATCTTTCTCCCCAAAAACTCCACTTCTGTTGCCATGAAGATGCATTTTGACCTCTTCAGACGCAGCCCTATGTGATCCAGTCGCTGGAGGACATCCTCCAGGTTTTATAGGTGCTCGACGGTGTCCCAACCCATGACCAATATGTTGTCCTGAAAAACCACCATGCATGGTACTGACTTGAATAGGCTCTCCATGTTTCTCTGGAAGATCGCTGCAGCCGACCGAATTCCAAACGGGCATCTTTTATAGATGAGCAGTCCCTTGTGCGTGTTGATGCAGGTGAGGCCCTTCGAAGACTCTTCCAGCTCCTGCATCATGTAGGCCGAAGTCAGGTCGAGCTTGGTGAAGGTCTTGCCTCCTGCCAGCGTTGCAAATAGGTCGTCTGCCTTAGGTAACGGGTATTGGTCCTGTAGCGAGAAATGATTAATAGTTACTTTATAATCGCCGCAAATCCTGACCGTGCCATCACTTTTGAGTACTGGAACAATCGGGCTGGCCCACTCGCTGAATTCCACTGGGGAGATGATGCCCTCGGGTTGCAGCCTGTCCAGCTTGATTTCCACTCTCTCCCTCATCATGTGAGGTACCGCTCGCGCCTTGTGGTGAATGGGTCGTGCCTGTGGGACCAAGTGGATCCACACCTTTGCCCCGGAAAAGTTTCCAATGCCTGGCTCAAAAAGGGAAGGAAATTTGTTAAGAACCTGGGTACATGAGGCCTCATTGACATGTGATAGCGCTCGGATGTCATCCCAGTTCCAGCGGAATTTGCCCAGCCAGCTCCTTACAAGCAGTGTGGGGCCATTGCCCGGGACAATCCAGAGAGGCAGTTCGTGCACCGTGCCCGCGTAGGTGACCTTGGCCATGGCACTGCCCAGGACAGTGATGAGCTCTTTGCTGTACATTCTCAGTTTCGTGTGGATGGGGCTCAGGGCTGGTCTGAGTGCCTTGTTGCACCACAGTCTCTCAAACATCTTTTTACTCATGATGGATTGGCTAGCACCAGTGTCTAGTTCCATGGCTACGGGTAAGCCATTCAATTTTATGTTTAGCATTATAGGTGGACATTTAGTCGAAAATGTGTGCACCCCTTGTACTTCAGCATCTGCCTCCTCTCTCTGAGGCTCGAAATTGCTTTGATCCACCATGGATCCACAAATGTAGGTCTCCTGCAGTCAGAATCAGGGGAAGTCATAACGGGGAACAAAGAAATGGCAGACCAATTGAACAAGTACTTTGGTTCGGAATTCACTGAGGAGGACACAAACAAACTTCCGGATATAAAAGGGGTCAGAGGGTTTAGTAAGGAGGAGGAACTGAGGGAAATCTTTATTAGTCGGGAAATTGTGTTGGGGAAATTGATGGGATTGAAGTCCGATAAATCCCCAGGGCCTGATGGACTGCATCCCAGAGTACTTAAGGAGGTGGCCTTGAAAATAGTGGATGCATTGACAGTCATTTTCCAACATTCCATTGACTCTGGATCAGTTCCTATCGAGTGGAGGGTAGCCAAAGTAACCCCACTTTTTAAAAAAGGAGGGAGAGAGAAAACAGGGAATTATAGACTGGTCAGCCTGACCTCAGTAGTGGGTAAAATGATGGAATCAATTATTAAGGATGTCATAGCAGCGCATTTGGAAAGAGGTGACATGATAGGTCCAAGTCAGCATTGATTTGTGAAAGGGAAATCATGCTTGACAAATCTTCTGGAATTTTTTGAGGACGTTTCCAGTAGAGTGGACAAGGGAGAACCAGTTGATGTGGTATATTTGGACTTTCAGAAGGCTTTCGATAAGGTCCCACACAAGAGATTAATGTGCAAAGTTAAAGCACATGGGATTGGGGGTAGTGTGCTGACATGGATTGAGAACTGGTTGTCAGACAGGAAGCAAAGTGTAGGAGTAAATGGGTACTTTTCAGAATGGCAGGCAGTGACTAGTGGGGTACCGCAAGGTTCTGTGCTGGGGCCCCAGCTGTTTACACTGTACATTAATGATTTAGACGAGGGGATTAAATGTAGTATCTCCAAATTTGCGGATGACACTAAGTTGGGTGGCAGTGTGAGCTGCGAGGAGGATGCTATGAGGCTGCAGAGTAACTTGGATAGGTTAGGTGAGTGGGCAAATGCATGGCAGATGAAGTATAATGTGGATAAATATGAGGTTATCCATTTTGGTGGTAAAAACAGAGAGACAGACTATTATCTGAATGGTGACAGATTAGGAAAAGGGGAGGTGCAAAGAGACCTGGGTGTCATGGTACATCAGTCATTGAAGGTTGGCATGCAGGTACAGCAGGCGGTTAAGAAAGCAAATGGCATGTTGGCCTTCATAGCGAGGGGATTTGAGTACAGGGGCAGGGAGGTGTTGCTACAGTTGTACAGGGCCTTGGTGAGGCCACACCTAGAGTATTGTGTACAGTTTTGGTCTCCTAACTTGAGGAAGGACATTCTTGCTATTGAGGGAGTGCAGCGAAGGTTCACCAGACTGATTCCCGGGATGGCGGGACTGACATATCAAGAAAGACTGGGCTTGTATTCACTGGAGTTCAGAAGAATGAGAGGGGATCTCATAGAAACGTTTAAAATTCTGACGGGTTTAGACAGGTTAGATGCAGGAAGAATGTTCCCAATGTTGGGGAAGTTCAGAACCAGGGGTCACAATCTAAGGATAAGGGGTAAGCCATTTAGGACTGAGATGAGGAGAAACTTCTTCACCCAGAGAGTGGTGAACCTGTGGAATTCTCTACCACAGAAAGTTGTTGAGGCCAATTCACTAAATAAATTCAAAAAGGAGTTAGATGAAGTCCTTACTACTAAGGGGATCAAGGGGTATGGCGAGGAAGCAGGAATGGTTTACTGAAGTTGAATGTTCAGCCATGGACTAATTGAATGGTGGTGCAGGCTAGAAGGGCTGAATGGCCTACTCCTGCATCTATTTTCTATGTTTCTATGTTTCTATGGACCGATCTTCCTCTGCCACGTGGTGGTTAGTAGGTTTTTAAGAGCTTGCAGCTCGTCTGCAAGCTCGTTGGAGGTGCTCCATTGTTCCACAGCTCTTGCAAACATACCCTTTGAAGCGGCATGAATAGATTGAATGGAAGCCTCCACAATGCCAACAAGGTGTGAATTGCCTTGCATTCTTCCTTTGTTGCGGACTCTGAGTCATCTGGGTCACCTGAGGCCTGCTGGCAGTTGCAGACTCATGGTTTCTGCCCTGTACATTTCTGCTTGCAAACACAGTTCCAGTTAATTTATGAACATTGCTAGCACTTGTGTGCTGAGAGATTTGTTTGGTGTTATCACTGGTGGACATAAACGTCTGTGCTATCGCAATGGCCTTACTGAGGATCGGTGTCTCTACAGTCAAAAGTTTTCGTTGGATGGTCTCGTGGCCAATGCCCAGTACAAAAATGTCTCCAAGCATTTGCTCCAGGTAGCCATTAAACTCACATTGTCCTGCAAGTCGCCTTAGCTCAGCGACGTAGCTCGTCACTTCCTGATCTTCAGATTGCTGGCACGTGTAGAATTGATACCTCGCCATCAGCACGCTCTCCCTCGGGTTAAGATACTCCAGAACCAGTGTATACTTATCTGTGGGTTTCATTTGAGCCAGAAGATTCTTCATGAGGCTGTAGGTCGGTGCCCCGCAGACCGTGAGGAGGACCGCTCTCCTTTTTGCAGCACTTCCTTCTCCGTCCAGCTCGTTGGCTACAAAGTACTGGTCTAGCCATTCAACATAGGCTTCCCAGTCCTCACCCTCTGAGAACTTCTCCAGGATGCCCACAGTTTGCTGCATCTTTGCGTTGGATTCGTATACTCGTCGCCAGTTATTGTGTTCCTAACACAGATGAGACTGCACACAGGGAGGTTAGAGTAACAGTGACCTCAGTCTTTATTAAGACACTCCAGAGTCAGGAACAGGCCTTAGGGGCCAGCTTATATACAGTGCTCCCAGGGGATGCTGGGATCCCTTGGGACTTCAAGGGATGCGCTACCTGGTGGCAGAACATGGGAGTGCATGCTTTACAGATACACAACAGACAGCTCTTTGAAAGAGCCGGCACAGGCACAACAGGCTGAATGGCCTCCTTCTGTGTTGTCAGATTCTATGATTCTCTTAAGGACATCCTAGGTAGCTGTGCCTGGAACCGGGTGGGTGTGGGAACATCCTACCCTTGGCACCACCTATGACACTCTTATGGCATCTTATGAAGCCCCTTTCCCATTCCTGCTCATCTTCCCCAGCCAGGGGAACAATGAATCCAATCCCTATTGTGCTGTGGCTTCTGCAAACTTCAGCTCCTTGCTGAAGATTCTCATCTGCATTTGATGCTTAATTAGCTCAGGCGTGGGCTGAAAGAATTCCTTTCGCTCCTGAGATGTGGGGATTCAGCAAGATGTATTTTTCTTCTCCCTCCTCACGGCCAGCAGTTATACAGATATTAATAGACTTTATAATGTTTTGACTATATTATGTGCTAATACCCACACCTCGCACTGCCAGAAATAAGGGCCAGAGCACTAAATGTATGCTCACTAATTTACTGCCAGCCTAAGTCTTGATACCAACAGTAATATCTAGATTCCCATCTTTCAAAATTGTCCAATAATTTATTTCCATACTTGCTGAAGCCTGATCTATATTGACTGACACTTTTGTCAAATGTCATGACAGCTTCTACAGTGAAGCATTGATGGCTGCGATTATTGTTTTTTTGACACTCCCAAGCTGTACTTTCAACTTTTTTATACCCCTTAAGAAAAGAGAACTCCGTTTCCAAGGGGCTTGGGTAAAATCGCAGATAGCTAATGTTATTTATGTAATAACTTGATAGACTGAATACTTGTAAACTCACTCAGGTGCAAACCTGGCTCAACTTTATTCGGGCTCAAAAATGCCCACATTACATGGTGGCTTGCTAATTTATATAGCTGCTCTGCACACACGTGCGTACAGCCCAATGACCTCCGACAGTGGTGCCCCATGGTGGATAGTAACCCCAAACATACATAAATGACAACATCCCCCTTCAAAATTTTAGTATCAGTCTTTTTACAAGTTAAGACGGTCCGGGGCTTTCCGCTCACGAATTGATTGTCTCAGTTCAACTCCAGTTCTGGGTGAGCGTTCTGAGTCAGTTATGACTGGGGGCTGGGTAGCCGATCTGATGGGAGTGGCAATGACCATGTCAGAGATTGAAAGTCCAGATTCATTGATGACGGCGGAGTCCTCTGATGAATGAATATAGGTTGATTGGTCACTGATCGTATCTTCCTCAACTTGTTCCAGTTCATCCTTGTGTCACAGCTTTATCTGATCAACTTGTTTCCTGCATGTTTTCCCATTCTTGAGCATGAAATTAAACATTCTGTTATCCTCCTTTGCCATAACAGTACCGGCGACCCACTTGGGACCTTGACTATAATTTAGCACATACACAGGATCATTAACAGAGATGTCGTGTGACACAGCAGCACGATCATGATACCACTGCTGATTTTGACGTCTGTTTTTAACACGATCGTTCAAGTCAGGATGGTCGAGAGAGAGCTTGGTCTTGAGACCTCTCTTCATCAATAGTTCAGCAGGGGAGACCCCGGTAAGTGTGTGGAGTCTTGTACTGTAACTAAGCAATATACATGACAAGCGAGTCTGTGGTGAACCCTGAGTTACACGTTTCATACTCTGCTTGATTGATTGGACAGCACACTCTGCTTGACCATTAGAAGCAGGTTTGAATGGTGCTGACCTCACATGAACTCACCATTGAGTTTCTTGAACTCTTGAAACTCCAGACTTGTGAAACAAGATCTGTTGTCGCTCACAACGATTTCAGGCAGACCATGAGTAGCAAACATGACATGAAGGCTCTCAATGGTAGCTGTGGATATACTGGATGACATGATTATACACTCTATCCACTTGGAATATGCATTCACCACAACAAAAAACATCTTACACAGGGATGGATCCTCGACCATGGTTTGGATGGCTACGGCCACGGCCACAGACTGTTGCACTGATGCACACATGATTCCAGATCAGAGTCAATTCCAGGCTGCCATACATGAGATCTGGCGATGGTTTTCATCATGACAATACTGGGATGAGTGCTGTGTAGATCACGTACAAATTTCTCTCTGCCTTTCTTAGGCATAACAACACGATTACCCCATAGTAAACAATCTGATTGAATCGATAGTTCGTCTTTGCGACGGTTATAAGGTTTAGTCTCATCACACATTTCCATAAGTATAGCAGACCAATCACCACTAAGAACACAATGTTTTACAACCGATAAAATCAGGTCCTGAAGGTCCAGGTCCTAACTTGTTGATGTGTGACAGGGGTTCCTTCACTCTCAAAAGCATCCATAACTAACAGTAGGTCTGCAGGTTGTGGCGTCTCCACCTCCAGTGTGGACAAAGGCAGATAGCTCAGTGCATCAGCACAATTCTCGGTGCCAGGTCTATGGCGAATGACATAATCATAGGCAGATAATGTCAGTGCCCACCTCTGGATATGGGACGATGCATTGGTATTGATACCTTTGTTTTCCAAAAACAATGAAATGAGTGGCTTGTGATCTGTCTGCAGTTCAAACCGAAGACCAAACAGGTACTGATGCATCTTTTTAACCCCATACACAGGCTAGTGCTTCTTTTTCTACCATGCTGTAGGCTCTTTCCGCCTTTGACAAACTTTTCGAAGCATATGCAACAGATTGTAGTTTACCCGACTCATTAGCTTGTTGGAGCACGCAGCCAACCCTATATGATGAAGCATCACAGGCCAATACTAGATGCTTACACAGATCATAATGTACCAGCAAATTGTTAGAGCAAAGCAGATTTGTAGCTTTCTCGAAAGCTCTATCTTGAGACACACCCCAAACCCAGTTGTCACCTTTCTGAGCAGCATGTGCAGTGGCTCTAATAAAGTGCTCAATCTAGGTAAGAAATTACCGAAGTAGTTGAGTAGACCAAGGAACGAATGCAGCTCCGTCATATTCTGATGATTGGGTGCATTTTTGATGGCCTTGGTCTTTGAGTCCGTAGGCCTGATGCCATCAGCAGCAATCATCCTCCTCTGGAATTCGACTTCCGGTGCTATGAAGGCGCACTTCGAACATTTCAGCCTGAGTCCCACTTTGTCCAGACGATGTAGAACCTCTTCAAGGTTGTTCAGGTGTTCAGCAGTGTCACAACCTGTGACCAGAGTGTCATCTTGAAATACAACAATTCTAGGGATGGACTTCAGTAGACTCTCCATGTTCCTCTGAAATCTGGCTGCAGTGAACAAATTCAAAAAGGACACCTGCTGTAGATAAATAGTCCTTTAAGAGTGCTGATGCACGTAAGTTTCTGTGACATGTCGATGAGCTCCTGTGTCATATAGGCCGACATCAGATCCAGTTTAGTGAATGACTTCCCACCGGCTAGCTTTGCAAACTGGTCATCAGCCTTTGGTAATGGGTACTGATCCTGTTTCGAAACTTGGTTGAGTATGACCTTATAGTCTCCACAAATCCTGACAGTGCCATCACTCTTCAACACAAGAACTATGGGACTGGCCCATTCGTTAAATTCGACCGGTGATATGATCCCTTCATGTTGGAGTCTGTCCAGCTCAATTTCGACCTTCTCCCTCATCATGTATGGAACAGTCCGAGCTTGGTGATGGATGGGTCTTGCACCCAAGTCCAGGTGAATCTGCACCTTGGCTCCCGTGAAATTGCCGATGCCCAGTTCAAACAGTGAGGAAAACTTGCTCAGCACTTGAGCAAATGAAGTGTCATCCACCAATGACAATGCTTTGATATCGTTCCAATTCCATTTTATTTTTTTGAGCCAATTCCTGCTGAACAGCGTTGGATCATTTTCTGGAATGATCCATAACGGTAGATCATGAACCACACCATCATACGACACCTTGACTATTGCACTGCCAAACACCGGTATGAGTTATTTGGTGTAAGTACGCAACTTGGCATTGACTGGACTCAGCTTAGGCTTCACAGCCTTAGTGTCCCACAGCCTGTCGAATGACCTTTGGCTCATTATCGACTGATTCGCACCCGTGTCCAATTCCATCGATATCGGCACACCATTTAGTTTCACATTAACAATTATCGGATGGCTCTTTGTCAGGAATGAATACAGTCCATACACTCCCTCCTTGGGTATCTCGGTTTGCATATCCAGGTCCACGCTGGATTGGTCGTCATCATCCACGTGGTGAGTTGCAGCACGCTTGCTCAGTTGTGGACACATTTGCTGAAGATGCCCCACTTTCGAACAGCCTTTACAGATGTACTGTTTAAAATGACATTGATAATGCCGATGATTGCCCCCACAACGCCAACAGGTTGAAATCAGATTTGTACCCGTTGGCCGACTTTGAGCAGCTACAGGTTTCGCATACGCAGTCAAGTGGGCACTGCCATAAGCAGCTCTGCCATACGAAGACACAATCTTGTTTAAAGTACTTGCCATGGAGCTCTGCCTTAAATTATCATCTGTTGTCATGTATGCCTGGGCAATCGCAATGGCCTTGCTCAAATCTAGCATCTCCGCAGCCAATAGCTTCCGGAGGATCACCTCGTGGTTGATTCCTATTACGAAGAAATCTTGCAGCATGTCTCCTATCGCGTCTTCGAACTTACATGGCCCAGCAAGACGTCTTAGGTCGGCGACGAATTCCGACACATCCTGGCCCTCAGAACGTTTATTAACCTAATCATAAACCATTTGTTATCAAGGTTATTATCCCCAAATATAATTTTGAGATTTTACATACAGGCCTTGACTGAGCTGGAGCAGCATGAGATCATGATGCCTTCTTTTAGCTTGAGATGCTCACGTACCAGAGCACACAATTCCTCATAGTCCTTGTCCGTTGGAAGTGCAGGCGAGAGGAGATTCTCTATGAGGCCATAGATTTTTGGACCACAAACAGTGAGGAAAACCGCCCTGCGCCTAACTACATCAGTAGCTTCCTCCATTTTGTTGGCCACGAAGTACCGGTCCAGGCGATTGATAAAACCCGACCAGTCCTCTCCCTCCACGAATCTCTCCAGAATTCCAATGGTGCTCATTTTGCATGCGAAGGTTCTTGAGTTACGTCGCCAAATGTTATGTATGTAATAACTCGATAGACTGAATACTGTAAACTCACTCAGGTGCAAACCTGGCTCAACTTTATTCGGGCCCAAAAGTGTCCGCATTACATTGTGGCTTGCTTTATATACCTAGCTCGCACACACGTGCGTACAGCCCAATGGGCTCCGACAGTGGCGCCCCCTGGTGGCTAGTAACCCCAAGCATACATACATGACAGTTAAGCACAAATTTCCTGATTGCTTTACCATGAATTGTCGATTGTCCTGGTGTCAGTGCAGGTGAGTGCAACATGCTGACACCACACTGGAAAAAAACCCTTATTGTACAGCGGATAACTACCCAGTTGTTTTTTCTGGAAAATCAGCACAGTGTTCTGGACAAATTGATCGATTGCATCCTTACCAGAAACTCCCGGCTATGATTCTTAAGTTGTAACTATTTTCAACAACAAAAAACATATTGGGTGACCTTGATTCTTTGGCACAATTTAGATCATTTTTGGCTGAATGTAGAAACTAGGAGAAAGGTACAGGCACAGGCATTTACAAGCTAACTATTTTAAAGCCCGTGTACTCGAATTGAGAATGTGATTTCTTCAGTTGAAATACAGCATCTAAAATTGATATTTTCTTGCAAATTTTAATAGATATTGCAAATTAAATGTAGCACGTCAAATGTCTCAATGCTGTAATTAAAAAAGGTAATGAAATCATTTGTTGATGTGGTATTAAAAGTTAGAATGTGCATAACCATGAAGAACTGTAGCACTCGATGCCAAATAATGTGGGTTCAGAGATAGTTCTGAGAGGCTCATAGAACTGAACTTCACTGGAGTGATGAAGGCTGAGGAGAGATGGTGGTTGTTAGAAATTTTGAGTTGGTAAATTTAGAAAAAAAGACCCGAGCTTCAAACTTGTGGTGTGCATTGATCAGCCAGTTCGGTACACTGCATGCAGCTGCCCATCGTACAAACATTTCCAAGTCAGGGGGAGCAGTCAGGGACCTTCCCATACCTAAATACGGATACAGAGTCGTACCAATATCAATAGATCAATTTTCTACCAACCATAAGCAGTTCCAGTATTAACATATTCATACAAAATCTCAAAATTGTTGTTGCATGGTTTCCAACATTGCTAACACTCCCTGCTACTGTCGCAAGCTTATTCCTCACAATGTTCATGGGTGCCCTTTTCATCAAAGGCTATCAGTTATGGTGCTGGCTCATGTTTTTTTGTTCATTTCTTTTCAACCGTGCTGTTGAATATTCAATGTGGACTGACTGGATAGATCCAGTTATGGTGTGCAGCACATGGCTGGGCTCTGGTATCTCCACAAATGGTTTTGCTTTCTGTAGGTCTAATTTGTTTGATTCAACATGAGCAGCGGATTCGAATCCTGAAGCACTTGCCATTTAGATGTCAAAGAATCTCAGGTAGCACCACAATCAAGCTGACTTCTGATTGCTGCTTGTTTGAAAGTATGATTGCACATAATGTGGTAACATTCGGTCTTCTACAGATCTAAGCACAATCTTGTAATAGTCCAAACTCCTCAAAGGTTTTCCAATTGTTGGCTAGATCACCTGCCATCTATAGTTTTGTTCTGAATAATATATTTTGAATAATAGACTTGCAGAACTATACAGTGGATGCATTCCTGCAAGTTAACATTATCTGTGTTAAATGATTTTTCAGCTGATTAGTGTCTACTCTGTGCAATCCAAAAAATCTATCGGATCTTCTTAAAGTAAATTTACCGTGTATGCTGCTACAAGAAGCTTGGCTCAGTGACAGCACGCACACCTCACCAGATTGTGGGTTGAAGCCTAATTTCAGGATTTGAGCACCTAATATAGACTTCAGTGCAGTGCTGAGGGAGTGCTGCATTGTGCAAAGTGAGATGAGGTGTTAAACTGGCACTAGTTGAAGAGCAGCGATAAGTCCCGGTGTCCTGGACAACATCCATCCCTCAATCAACACCAACAAAACAGATTGAACTTGTCACGTGTCTTTATTTTGGATTGTGGGACCTTACTGTGTGAAAATAAGCTGCCACAATTGCCTCCAAGATACTTTTTTTAATCTAATTTGTTGGCTTTGAAGTACTTTAGGAGATCCCAATGAGGTGGAAGGTGCTATAGAAATTCAAGTTCTTTCTTCAAATATTGGGGTAGAATTTCTGTTAGTTTGCGTTAGTATTATCAGCACAAAACAGGAGAAATTGGTCAAACCAGCGCAAAAGATGGGAGAATTTTGAATGGAAGTTATCTCCAGCCTAAATTGAGTTTCCTCAATCTTTTACACTGGTTTAAAAAACCTTTCAACCAAAGACAACCCCTTCAATAAAACTGGCTATGCCCCAAATTGAAATACAGATGCAGCGTCCCGCATCCGGAACCCTCAGGACCGAGCCCGTTCCGGATTTTGCATTTTGACGGATTTTGGAACGTCTTTCTGATGTCACGAATCCGGAAACGCCCGAGCCCAGGTTTGGGTATTTCCAGATCTCGTAATGTCAGAAAGCGGGGGGGGGGGGGCTCGTCAACGAGCTGTTCGGGTCGCCGAGTGGGGCCTTGCCACTGAGTTGTTCGAGCGAGGCCTCACCACCGAGATGTTCACGTGCAGCCTCACCGCCGAGCTGATGTTCGCATAGGGCCCCGCCGAAGAGGAGATGTTCGCGCGGGGCCTCACCGCCGAGATAATGTTCGCACGGGGCTCCGTCGAAGAGGAGATGTTTGGGTTGGGCCCCTTCAAGGAGGAGGTGTTTGGGTGGGCCAGCGAGGTGAGGCACGAGGTTGGGTGAGAGGCGGTGAGGCGAGGTCCGAGGTCGGGCGACAGCGAGGGGTGGTGCGGCGAGGTTCGAGGTCGAGGGGTGGTGTGGCGAGGCCCAAGGTCGAGCAGCAAGGTGAGGCCCGAGGTCAGACAGTGGCGAGGGGTGGTGTAGCGAGGCCCAAGGTCAGGCAGCGGCAGCACCTCGAGGTCGGCAGTGTCCAGATTCTGGAACATTTTATGGATTCCGGATGACCCTGCCACCAATCAGTCCGGAGTCCGGATTCCAGAACATTATGGATTCTGGAACTCCGGATTTTAGAGGCTGCACCTGTAATGAGAATGACGAGTTCCTGCCGATTTGACCTGTTTGCAGCCATTCGACAAGGCTCTTCAAATTGAGCTCAGCTTTTTAAGCACACAGATACTAGTAGGCATGTTTTAAAAGTTCATATATATAAAAAAGTAATTTACTAAGAAATTGACCAGTGTGCAGCAATGAAACTAGTAAATGATTCAGTGATTTACAATCAGGTTACTCACAGGTGGCGGACTGGACACTTATTTAAAAACGCAGGCCTGGAGTTTCCACAAGGTTGTACTGTTTTTTTCAGTGCAATCTGCCTGAAATCGGTCAAATCAGTGCAAAAGATTGCGGTACTCCAAGCGCAAGTTACATCCAGCGCAAATCGAGCTTCCGCGATCTTTTGTGCTAGTTTTAGAAACATCATGCTCAAAGCCGGCCCCGCCCACAAAACTGGCCATGCCTCAAACTCAAATTAATGACCATTGCGCGTTTCCGTTAATTGTGCCCCATCGAGGAGGCTCTTAAAATTAAGTTGGGGTTTTGTACGCAAGGATACTAATAGGCAGCTGTTAAAAGCTTTTAAATATTAAAATATTTGTTTAATTTACTAATAAACTGACTACTGTACATCAATGAAACTAGCAAATGGTCCTGTATCGTTTTTTTAAAGTCATTTTCCGTTATTTAAAATCGGGATACTCACAGATGGTGGACTCGACATTTGGATTAAAATGCTTATTTTTTGTGATGAACCCATTTGCAACTCCATTAATCAAACTGCACCAGGTTACCACTCAAACACATCAAGGAATATTTTTTAATGCAATAATAAATTATGTTCTAAAACGCTGCCCGTTAGCACTGGTTTGTGGAAGATTTTACATTCAGCAATGTGCAACGTGAGCAAAAATTCAATTCAGAAAACTAGTGCAATTTAGTGCTTAATCTGTACCCGGATCACTGATTACACCTAAAGCAAAACTCTGACCCGCTTATTTTTTGTGATAAAACTTTGTTGAGCTTGAGTTGCACCAGGCTATCACTCTGAAACACATCAATGAATATTTCTTCATGCAAAGAAAAAAAGATATCCGATTACATTCTATTCCGCTCACCGGTTGCGCTGGCCAATCGAAGCTTTTAAGTTTGTGATTATGCAAATGAGTTTGGCAGAAAGTTGAACCATAACTTCACTTCAGATCAACAGTGCGATTTCAAGCGCAATTTGCACCCAGTTTCCCGATTGTGCCCAAAGCGGAAACAGAAAGCAAATATTCAAGTAGTTTGAGAGCATTACTTCCAAAAGTCAAGTACTTTTGTCAAGTACAGCTGATAATTGGAAAAAACCTCAAGAACTTCAAGACATATAGGTGTAGATTTTCCTATCTGTGTGAGTTTAAGCGCTAAAATGCAGCACTTCCACTGGCCGCCGTGAAGCCACCAATATCACTGGGTCTAACCTCTGGGGTGGATTCCCCATGCTATTTGATCCTCATTGGTAGCCAGCATTTGGTGGAAGGGAAATGCAGTGCAGGTGCAGCACTTAAATGACTGAAACAGCAGAAAGTCCCAGGGCATCCATTCAGAGAGAAGCAAAGATGAAGCATTAAGGTTTCAAAATTCGGTTGATAACGCCACCTGTTAGTGTCGGAGAGGGGCGGATAACAGGCAGCAAAGGACATACTATCAGCGGGGAACGGGTTCCTGGCCTCCGGAGAAATTTTGTTGGGCAGTGGGGGCGGTGCCAAAAGGTACCGCTGCGCACTCTACCTCCACTCATAGAGTGACGTCATCAAGCGTGCAATGCCCCCTTGGTGCCGCAGCTGTGGAATTAGGTATGTATGGTGGCTTTACCGGCAGGCGTTTATACCGCCTGGTGATAGAGAATTCAAGCTCTGCAGCCCGGCTGCAGTTTTTGAGAAAACACAGATCACATTGCATTAAGTCATCAATCAACTTGACATTTTGGGTAGCGAGCCAATTAAAGGTTAACAGACTATCAAATGAGCCAATAAGGTCAAAGAAGGCAAATTCTTTTCTGTAAACTGAGCCTGGTATAAGTACAGCCATTTTGGCCATGTGGTCTCAAAAGGACAAAGGCCTGGCTTAAAGCCAAGAGCTTGTTGCTGCTGCCAGAATAAAGTTACATTAAAACTACAATCGGAGTTCGTATTTCATTGGAAATTAAGAGATCTAACAATTTTGGCGTCATGAACACGATCGCTGAAGGAAGAAACTGAATTTTGGACATCGGACCTACATACTGAGGTAAGGACTCCTCTTTATAAAAGTCCTCGGTCAAAAATCTAAATTCGCCTCTCCTTCTACGTGATTCCGAAAGCCTCCGGTTTGCGAACCCTCTCGTTGGTAGTCGGCTTGAGGTCCCATAGACGTCTAACTTCGGCGGTGTGTTAATTAATTAATCAGCGACCCATTGATCGGCTGGAAAGCCTACAACTCGAGACCCCAGTAAAGAAATCAGTATTATGGCAGCAGGAGATAATAGCAAAGAATTGCCTACAACTGTTAAAGGTGGGCAGGCACCACCTGAGGTTTTGATAGATGAAATCCTCGAACAGTTGAAAGAATACATAGAGCAACAATTCGACTTATCTAAAACCTGTATTAAGATCGAATAAAAGTACGGAACCTCCAAAGGACAATGGTCCTTGGACGAGATTAAAAGGGTCTGGGGAAAAACGACCCGGATGAAAAATAAAGAGCAAACTATATGGTCCCTAGCCGTTATGGGACAGATCCGAAAGCAGAATGAAATTATAATGCGTTCCCTACATGATCGAGAACTGACCAGTACAAATGACCAATTGCAAGCTGTTTGTGCACAGCTGCGACAGAAAAAACTTGAACTTGAAAAGTCGGAAGCGGAAGTTAAAGATCTTAAAGGTGAAATTAAAGAATGGAAAAAATCATTCGGTCAACAGACAGTAATCGGAAAAGGAAAATGTATCGGTCAATTCCCAGGGTACCCATGTTTGGATAAATTAAAAGCGCAAACCTGAAGACACGACCAAGGAATAGATACGGATTCTGAATCCTCTGACGATACAGGATCGGAGGATGACGAATTAGGAGTGCGTTTTGCCCCGTTTAAAAAACGACGAGTTATAGTCGAATCAGAAGAGACTGCGGATGAGGGCGGAACGAAAAAAACGAGGAAAAGGGTGTATGCAGAATACTTAGTTCATGATCCGGCAGACCCAGAGAAAATTGATAAATGGTCCAAGGAATTGCCCAATCCAAAGAAAGGGGGAGTAAAAACGTGGGACCAATTGGACCGCTTAAGAAATATATATCAACTTCATCCCTGGGACGGAGTGCAAATTTTGACCATAATGGTGCCAAAAACACAGGGAAGAAAATTGCACGACAAGATAGAAGAAGCTTTGGGGCAGGATGAGCAAGAATTAAATGCAGGATGGGAGGCGATTAAACACTGGCTGCAAGCCTTCAGTCCAGCTAAGACAGACTGGGGAAAAATTGCAGCCTGCCAACAGAAAAGAACAGAGGAGGTGCTGGAGTATGACGAGTGGTTTAGATGCACGTGGCGAGAACATTCGGGTTTGAATAATACTGATGAGGAAATGGATGAACAAGTGTTTGGACCCCTGAAAGCAGCTTTCGTGGCAGGTCTAAAGCCAGAACTGTCCAAAATGCTTAAGGTAGTGTTACCGGACTGGGAAGGTAGAGGAACTACCTTTGCAGCATTGGTGGATCGATGTAACCAATTAGATCAGGATATGGGAGCTAAAGTCCAAGCTGTACAGGCTATGAGATGGAAATCCCAGGATTCCGATAAACAGTTATTAGGAAAATTACCTGGAAAATGTCATTATTGTGGGAAAGAAGGTCACTGGGCCAAGACGTGCAGGGCAAAACAGAAAGGTCACGGCCGGGGAAGAGGACGCAGCCAGGGATACAATTCAGCCAATAAACCAGGCTTGTCACAAGATAACGACCTCATAGAAGCATTTAAGCGACTGACAATACAACAACAGAAGGAGTTACTGGGATAGCAAAACACGATTAGAGCCCACCCTGGCCCCCCTCCTAGCACTCATACAGCAGAGGGGAGTTGGGATATATATATAACTGTGAGGGTGGGCAATAAGGATGTGGACTGTCTTTTAGACACAGGGGCGGAATTAACATGCTTAGCCCTACAATATGGAGACTTTTTGTTGTTGGATGGTAGGGCACGTACAGCCTATTGAGTTGGGGGCCATAAAATGGAAATTAAAAGGACAACACCGGTATTATAGGGCTGGGTCCACATGAACTAACCACACTGGTCTGGATAGGCCCAGTAGATCAACCCCTTTTGGGAATAGACGTGCTAATCCAAATAGATTCATCGTTGCATTTCGAGAATGGTCTGGTGACATGGTCAATTAGAACTTTGAAGAAAGAAGTGAAGGACCACCCGATATGGGCTAAAGATAAGAACGATTGTGACCTACTCCAGATGGAGCCTGCGTCATTTACCGGGACCAAGCCTCCATGCACTAAATAGTATCCCATCAGTCCAACTGCCATCGTGGGAATCTTACCGGTTATTCAGCAATTGGAGAAACAAGGGGTGCTTATTAAAACACATAGCTCCTCCAATAGCCCCGTGTGGCCGGTACAGAAATCTAATGAGACTTGGCGTTTGACTGTCGATTATAGGAAAGCTAACCAGTGTATTGATCAAAAAGCTCCTTTGGTCGCAGATCCCTCCACCATTTTTAATGCCCTCAAACCGGAACATAAATATTTCTCGGTTATAGATATGGCCAACGGATTTTGGTCAACCGGAGGTTCGACAGTGGTTTGCTTTCACTGTATACTTGGACCCGGTTACCGCAGGGTTTCCACAACAGCCCTACGGTATTCCACATGGCTTTACAAAGCCATTTGCGAGAATTACCTCCCCTGTCATCCACAGTCATCCAATATGTAGACGATATCCTGCTAGCTTCAAACACGGAAGAACAGCATGAACAAGATTTACGAGCTTTGCTGGACCACCTTTGGCTGAAAGGACATAAAGCCAGCATCGACAAAGCACAAATATCCCAAGATCCCAAGAAATCAGAAGAGGTTGTATACCTGGGACAAAAGATTTCACAAGGAAAGAGAGAACTTACCCAGGATAGAACTGCAGCCATTGGGCTGCTAAAAAAACCCAGCACTATTCAGAAACGAAGGTCCTTTTTGGGATTGTGTAACTTTAACAGAAATTGGATTGACTCCTTTACACAGTTTGCTCAGCCACTGAATGATATCTTAAAGGGGAAACGTGCCTCTAAAGAAGCCATCATCCTCACTAAGGAACAGCAAGAGGCCTTCCTGAGTTTGAAAAAGGCTTTGTGTTCGGCACCAGCTCTGGGAATCCCCGACAGTGGTAAGCCATTTACCCTGTTTGTCCATGAGAAAGAAGGATACATGACAGCTATACTGACACAAGAACATGGGGATCGGCAAAGACCTGTTGGCTATTATTCGGCAAAACTGGATGTGGTAGCCCTCGGATGGGTAAGTTGCCTAAGGGCCATGGAAGCTACATGTAGAGCGGTAATGATCACTGCAGGTCTAGTCCTCGACCAAAAGCTGATTGTCAAGTGTCCCCACACCGTACATGCTTTGCTGTCTATGAATAGAATGTCTCAGGTGACGGCAGCTAGATGGACCCGCTGGACAGCAGTTTTGGAAGCTCCTAATCTCCATATCGTCCTGGCCAGCCCGGTTAATCCCGCAACTATGCTCCCGATGTCAGAATCGAGGGAGCAAGAGGAGGGAGAATGTGAAGAGCATGACTGCGTGGAGATTTTAAAAGAAACAGAAGAAGCAGCCTTAGCAGCAGAGGAGCCTCTGCACAACCCAGACCTCATCCTGTTTACAGATGGTTCCTCCTTTGTTGACAATGGTACCAGAAAAGCAGGATGGGCTGTTACAACCTTATATGAGGTAGTGGCAAAAGGATGTTTACCCTCAGGAACGTCAGCACAACAGGCCGAGTTACGGGCCCTGTCAGAAGCATGTTGAATAGCAGAAGGACAGATAGCTAATGTCTACACAGATTCGCGTTATGCTTTTGGAGTCGCTCACGATTTTGGTCTGTTATGGCAGAAAAGAGGATTCCTCACTGCTGCTGGTACACCTATCCGAAATGGAAAAGAAGTCCGAGACTTACTGGAGGCCAGACAATTACCTCAGGAAGTGTCCATCCTGAAGTGTAAGGCCCATACCAAGGAAAATACCACAGAAGCACAGGGAAATGCCCTTGCCGACCAGGCGGCTTAAGATGTCGCCTCACAGGGCGTTCCCCCAGAAGAACCAACACAGATGTGCAGATTGAAAGCACTCAGGATTCTGACACGAGACCTTCAAACAATGCAAGGCGAGTGCTCCCGAGAGGAAAAATGGACATGGATTGAGGCAGGAATTAAGCTATGTGAAGATGGTGTCTGGAGACAATGAGTTACCGACAAGTCAGTCGCGCCACAAGCGCTTATGCCTTTTTTAGCCCAACAGATCCACTCGTGGGGACACTTGGCCTCATAACAGATGACAGCACGGTTCCAGAAAAGCTGGTGGGGTCGAGGATTTAAAAAACATGCCCAGCTGGTAGCAGACTGCTGTGTGGTCTGCCAGAAAAATAATTCTGGACCCATCACGGTAATGCCCCAACTGAGGCCCCCTGCCCCTGTCGGACCATTCCAGCATCTGCAGGTTGATTATATATCTCTTCCTTCATGCCAAGGATACACTAACATTCTTGTCATGGTCGACAGATTCTCTAGATAGGTAGAAGCTGTCCCAACTAAAAGAGCCACAGCCAATCACACTGCAAAGGTCTTGTGTAAGGATTACATTCCCCGATGGGGAGTCCCGAGTAGCATTGACTCAGATCAGGGAACACACTTCACAGTTGCTGTCTGCCAAGAAGTCTGCAGGTTACTGAATATTATGTGGGATTTACACTGTCCTTATCATCCACAATCATCAAGACAAGTAGAGCGAATGAATCGAACTCTGAAACAACAGCTTGCCAAATATCACCAAGAAGGAACACCGTGGCCCCAGGCACTACCAATAGTGCTATGTAGTTTTAGGGCAACCCCGAACAGAACTACAGGTCTAAGTCCATTTGAAATTATAACAGGAAGAACCATGTCGCTGCCATGAACTATCGATTTACAGAAAGCTGATGTTCACTTAATGAGTGACATTTTGTTATCATACTGCCAGAACCTAACCAATGCTATTAGTTCTGTTTCCCGACAGGTATCGGCAGCTTGGGGTAATCCACCCGAAGGAGGACACGACATCATCCCGGGAGTCTGGGTGTATGTGAAAAAGTTGCATAAAGAACCTTTGGGTGCCAAGTGGGAGGGACCTTATCAATTGTTATTGACCACCCAGGCAGCTATTAAAGTCCAAGGAAAGAAAGCCCGGATCCACGCTTACACGTTAAACGACCACCCGTAACTGAAGCTGAAATCTAATAAGGACAATTACTTTTTGACAAAATGTATAAATTTACTGTATTACTGATTGTAGGTATTCTAGGCATAGGCCTACTTCTTACTAGCCGACCCTCTGCACCAAAGGGAAATAGTAGGGTAGCAAGGGAATTACATGTAAATACCTTTTTATATATGTCATACATTTATGCCAAACAAGGTAACATTTCTAGTTGTTGGGTGTGTGCACATATTCCTATTCACTCAAAGGGAGGGATTCCCTTGAGGCCAGTTCCCTTGAATATCTCGGAAATGGCTGAGTGGATAATTAATCAAAACAAAACAGGCAATGTGTTTCAGGATACTGAAGACTGGGCACGTAAATGGAAGTCAGCAGGTTACAATCTGACTACCTTTGAAGGGGGATACCATCCATGCTACAATAATTCCAAACGGCCCCCATTTTTTGTTATCACGAATATAACAGGGATAGGAAGATCGGGGGAATCGGTCTGTCTGATCAGAAACATCAAAGGAGGCCAAAATATGGGGTATAGTAACTGCTCCCGGAAATATAATGTAATCAAGCCACGGAACCGTCCAAACTGGGCCGATGTGGGAATTCTTAACGTAACGGGGATACTGAATAAAACTGATGGAAAAGCCTGGGCAGGCCCCGGAGTGTTGCTGGCAAAGAAACAGCTAACCTTCATTGCCTATAATGGCACCTATTGGGTGTGTGGCCACAAGGCCTACCCTTGGCTGCCCTAGAATTGGACGGGATCCTGCTATTTAGCCTACATTGTGCCTTATATGTATCATATAAAGTCACTGTCGGAACATTTACACGGTCCTAAGAGAGCTATCACAGAAACAGAGAGGTTCTTTGCCATTCTGATCCCCAGGTATGGGACCGCCAGACTGGCAAGGGAATCCATTAAAATGGCATCCGTTGTGGAACGGGTAGCCAATGATACCTCAGAGGCCCTAGTTAAAATCAATGCAGAAATGGTAGCAATCCGCACAGTAGCCCTACAGAATAGACTGGCCCTTGACTACATCCTGGCTGAAAAGGGAGGTACTTGCGCCCTACTCGGAACTGAGTGTTGCACATATATCCCAGATAGCTGAGAAGAAATTACCCACTTAGCGGAGCATATCCAAAAGGAGGTAGAAAAACGTAAGCAACCCCCATCATTCACTTTGTGGAGTGGAGCCACTGAATGGCTAGGTTCAATAGGAACTTCATTGGTGGAAGGTTTAATTCTATTTGTTGTAATTGTTTTACTTTTATATTGTTTGTTTATGTTGATTAAATGTTGTTGCGACCAGGCGGCTGTAGCTGCTGTCCCGCACGTGAGACACCTTGCAGGTCCCAGCAGACCGTCTGTACGTGGCACAGGGGAATGTTATGCTTAAGGAAATGTTGTTTACTGGTTGAATTAAGATATTGATTTGGATTAAATTGGAATAAGGTTAATTAACCTACTAAAACCAATTCCATTGTGGCCACGATGGAACTCGGGTTGGTGTAAATTTGTGTGGAAGCTACTAGTCCGGACATGTGGCGAAACACATCAACAAATTTTAGAAGGAAACTATTAACATGAATGAAATTATTTTGTAGAATGTTTAACCAGTGATAGCTGATGTTTTATGATTCAGTTTGTGAAAGAATCAAAGGGGGGATTGATAGAGAATTCAAGCTCTGCAGCCTGGCTGCAGTTTTTGAGAAAACACAGACCACATTGCATTAAGTCATCAATCAACTTGACATTTTAGGACCTTGGGTACCGAGCCAATTAAAGGTTAACAAACTATCAAATGAGTCAATAAGGTCAAAGAAGGCGAGTTCTTTTCTGTAAATTGAACCAGGTATAAGTACAGCCATTTTGGCCATGTGGTCTCAGAAGGACAAAGGCCTGGCTTAAAGCCAAGAGCTTGTTGTTGCTGCCAGAATAAAATTACATTAAAACTACAATCGGAGTTCATATTTCATTGGAAATTAAGAGATCTAACACCTGGAAAAGCTGTTGGTACATCAGGAATCTTGGGCGGTATCATCCAGAGACCAAAGTAAGTTGTTAACTTTAATTGTTACTGTTAATTTTTCCAGGATTTATTTATTAATGGTACCAGTGGGCAAGTGTGGGTGTGGGTCAGAGGAATTTTCTGAATCTTTCGTTTTCAGTTTTTCAACTCACATGCCTACCGTGGGGAAATTCGGTAGGCCTCCTGAGCGACTACTCCATTGGCGCTCGAGGATGAGTGTGCAGCGCCATTTTGAGTGCTGCTCTCTCATCTTTGATCGGAAAAACTGAATTTGGCAGTTTGAGGCGGTGATTACCACGTGGTGGTAAAATCATTCTTCAGGCGCTATCACCACCTCAAAAATGACAGGACTGAATTTCGACTCCTAAGTGTCACAGGCTGCAACATCAGTAAAGATGGCTCCAGAGTTCATGGAGGGAGTTTTATTTTGTGAAAAATATAAGTTATAAAGGCCTTTTTTTCATGGACAGAAAACCAGGAAAATGCACAAACCAAGTCCAATGGAAAGACATGGCAGTGAGTGCACAGGATTACTTAGTGTTCGCGAGAGCGCGTCACTTAATGGGGCATACATCATGAATGGCAAGGAGGATGAAAAAAGAGGCAGCTGTAGTTGCCTTGAGGGACAGAAGATGCCTGCCATCCAGTGAAGGAACCACAAGACTTGGATGTCAATAACTGCATTAGAAAAGGATTCTTGTAGATCATCCAACCCATGATGAGTCTGCCAAGGAAGTATCCATCAATGTGTATCAGTTAGTAACTCAAATGGAAGAATCCACATCTTTGGCACGCCGCTGGTATGACCCCGGGTTGGGCCGGGCCGCCAACAAGCAGCCTGGCATCCCCTCTTGGGTGCCAGGCCACTGGCCCGGCCGAAACCCCCCCTGGTGGCCCAGTGGGCTGAAGTTTTTAAATCACGATGGCTCTCCCCTTTAAGTGAAGGGGGGAGCCATGGTGACGTGGCGCCGTGATGACACCATCGTGGCGGTGACTCCGCTCCGCCCCCCAACTTCCACCCCTCAGCTGCTGTCACCACCACGTCTCCGCCCCTCAGGTATAGTCACCGCCCTCATTTACGTGGCCTTCGGGATCAAAACAAAAAAAAACAAAGAGTGGAATTTCGAGAAAGAGTCAACCTGAACCGCAGCGGCGGTAAAAACCACAGAAATGGGAGCTCCCTGTTTCGGGTGGGGGAATTTTGTACCCCTAAATATTTTGTTGCACCAAAACTGGAACAGGGTTAAAATATGGTTAGAAATAATTTAGAAAAAATGTATTTGCTCATCTCTGGTTCTTCTGAAGCCACAGATGCATAAACCTAGACCCACGCCCTTACTCGATGGCCACTATATTAAAATAAAGACTCATGACACCATTTCCTACTTGTTTCTGCCCCCCACTCCCAGAGCTGTGAAACTTCTCATTACCTTCCGTTTTCCTTCCTCTCACAGTTTTTTTTTAAAAGAGGTTAGTTAGGTTGTTACATAGCATCAAATCATGCATTTCGCTCCTCAGCTCTCCCACTCCTTTCAACCCTGATATTGGCCTGTACTACAAGCCATTGGGCTGGATTTTCGGTTCTGCTCATTTCGGGTAAAGTTTGCGCCCGGGAACTGTTTGCGCCTCAGTCAGCAAAATTCATCAGCTGAGCCCTGAGTGTGGGGCGGAGCGCCAAGGGAGGCGTTACACACCTCTTTTAGAGTGCAAGGCCATCTGAGCAACTGAAAATCCGCTGCTAAGAGAGGATTCTGTGGCAAAAAGAAATTGCATCTAATCCAGAACAAACATGCCCAATACCTTAAACACTCCACAATAAACCGCATCGCAAAAATAAAACTAAACAAAACAATCAAACTTACCTCATTCACCAATTCCATCAGTCACCACTGCCGGGACAGCTCTCATCGCCTGGTTTACCAGTCGGTCCCACCACGGCGCGCCACGGGGTGTTATAGGTTCAGCGCACAACAAATTTCAAAGCGCAGTTGAAACCGGTGGTGTTGCACGTCGGCTCGACACTCTGGGCGGTGCTGCTCTGCAGCCCCGCTAATTGCCTCAACCACTCCATGTGGCAGTGAGTTCCACATTCTAACCATTGTTTGGGTAAAGAAGTTTCTCCTGAATTCCTTATTAGATTTATTAATGACTATCTTATATTTCTGATCACTAGTTTTGGTCTCTCCGACAAGTGGAAACATCTTCTATACTTCTACCCTATCAAACCCTTTGATAGTCTTAAAGACTTCTATCAGGCCACCCCTCTCTTTTGCAGAGAATAGAGCCGCAGCATGTTCAATCTATTTTGATAGTTATAACTGCTCAAGGAATCGACAACATGCAACAAACGGAACTCACTAGGTTATGTTTCTTACTCCTGAGTGGGAGAAACAGTTGGATCTGATGGAAGAGGATGTGTGGAGGCAAACCACATCTTCTGACATACATCTAGCAAGATGGAACTCTTATTTTAATACATCAACCTGGCATTGTTGTCATGTTAAATTCCAGAGGGGAATGCTGAAATGGAGTTGAGATTATTCGCAACTCTCTGGTGTTCCCTTCTGTCACTGCCTGTAAGTACAAACACATCTGTGAGCAAATTGCCAGATCCTTATTTTAGTGGATGTTCTAACCTTTCAATATTTATTTGCTTCTGCAAGACTTTCCAAAAGATGACAAAGAGCTTTTTTTATGATTGTAGATCGAATTGATAGCGGGAAAGGTGGACAGATATGAGAAAACAGGTTTCAGTCACTAGTGATTTTGATTGTCACTTTCAGAAAACGAGAAATATACTGGGCAGCATGCTGTCATCTCATGTTTGAGTGCTTTCTCATTTGTATGTTAGATGGGTTAATAGGGTGCCGCCAAAGATAACTACAACAAAGACAGATACTTCACAAATTTGACGGTATGTATTGCTGGGAATATAGAAAGGCTCAGAAAAAAAGTACCGACAGGTGCGTCATTGATTTCCATAATCCAATGCATGCTCCAGCAATCCACAGGCAATATTTTGAGGACATAAAAAATGAAAAAATGAGAAAATACTGATCTACAGATGAGGGAGGAAACCTTTTGAGAAAATTGTGCAAACGGAGGGGCTGTCTCTAGATGGCCAGACAGGGTTTTTAAAGCAGAGCTTTTGACTGAGCAAAGGGACTCCCTCCCTTCTACTGGAATGGCTATTCACACAGCAATCATAGCATCCTCGAGTAGGGTTTGAACTGATTTCGAATCTCCTTATCCTTGATAATGTTCATTCCTTGACACAGGGTGGACTTGAGCAGGAGTGGCAGCAGCTCACAGGGAGCACTGGAGAAGGCCCAGAAGACAGCGCGGACCCGAGCGGGAGTGGTGGCAGTAGATGCGGCAGCTGAAAGGTTGTTGAGCGGTGACTTAAAAAAAAAACAAGGAGTGACATCACAGGACAGCAGGTAAGTGATTGGTTGGTGAGTATTACAGTTCTTTTATTCTCTAGGTTAGGTAAGTGGATTAAATTCAGAACTTGGAGAGTATTAATGACTACTAATTTATTGAATTAATAACTAAAACTAAATTAACTAATTAAAACTAAAAATTAAAAGTAAAAATAATCACTTGAATAAATACTGTAACTAATTATATAAATGAAATAAGATTAGATAGAGATGGCAGTGCAGGTGGTGTGTCGTGACTGCAGCATGTGGGAGTTGATGGGAGGTCAATGTGATCCCGAGCAACCACATCTGCAGTAATTGTCTGTAGCTCGAGGAACTTCGGCTCAGAGTTGTTGAGCTGCAGTCCTAGCTGCAGACATTGCAATTATCAGGGAAGGGGAGAGTTACCTGGACACGTTGCTCCAGCAGGCAGTCACATCCCTTAGGTTAAGCAAAACTTTAGAGTTCGTCAATGGTCAGGGAGAGGAGGGTGTGACTGCGAGTCAGAAAGGTATGGGGATCCAGGATATAGTGATGGAGGAGCCTCAGCCCTTGATTTTGTCCAACAGGATTCAGGAAAGAGTAAATTTAAAAGCAGCAAGAGAAGTGTCAAGGTTCTAGACCAGAGTAGAATTTTGGCTAAAAATAAGCAGAGTGCGCCAGGACGGGACAGAGCAAGTAACAAAAGTAATAAGGCAAGAAGGCATCAGTGATTAAAGTGACATCACGGAAAAATAGATAGAAAAAGTCGAAGCTTTAAAAGCACTGAATATGTGAAGCATTCGCAACAAAATAGATGAATTAATAGCGCAGATAGAAATGAATAGGTTTGATCTAATAGCCTTTACGGAGACATGGTTGCAAAGTGGCCAAGATTTGGAAATAAAAATTCCAGGATAATTCACTTTTAGAAGAGATAGGCAAAATGGAAAAGGAGGAGGAGTAGTCTTGATAATTAAAGATGGGATAAAAACAGTAGAGAGAAAGAATCTTAGCTCCGAAGATCAAGAAGTTGAATCAGTTTGTGTGGAGCTAAGAAACAGCAAGGGACAGAAAATATGAGTGGGGGATGTTTATTGGACCCAAACAGTAGCAATATTGTAGGGCAGAGTATAAATCAGAAAATTAGAGGCGCATGTAACAAGGGTAATGCAGTAATCATGGGGGAACTTTAATCCACATATAGGGCTAGATTTTCCATTTTTGCATGCATACCGCCCACATACAAGCTGAAATGAGGTGTAATGCCCATATATCGCCCATATAGGCACAAAATGGAAACTGATGCCCATTTCTTGGACACTTACCGCCGAGCGTTACTTTTGGCATGTAAGTAAATTCAAGAAAAAATAATACCGCCTGCCCACTTTTTTGGGGCGGAATCATCAAAATGGGCAAACCCAACGCCCATAATATCGGCCAGCGTTACTGTCGGCACATAATTAATGCCGACATTCAATAATACCGACCACCGAATTTTTTTTGTTGTAAAGATCACATTTGCCGAAACTAACGCCCAGTATATCGCTCAGCGTTATTTTCCGCACCTCGCACACATCTCGCCCACAATCTCGCTTGCCAGAAAAAACGCTCTGAAAAAGTTGAATTGACCTGAACTAATCACAACGATGTGGACGCCATTTTGTAAATCGCAGGTTGCTTCATTGGCTGCTTCAACTTCAGGGGAGTTTGGATTGACTCTGGAGTTCTTCTCAGGTGATGTGACCATCTGAACAGACATCTTATCATACTGTGGATGGTTGGGCTTAACTGTAGGTGTCTTTTAGTGTGGAAATTTATTGCTTGTGAACAATCGGCATTATACTTTTATTGGAATGGGGCCAGCCATTTCTCAGCCTGCATTGATTACAACGCAGATGCTGCAGAGTGCAAATGGCACAACGTCTAATCCACAGCATTATGTGCCCAATCTAAGATGTGCCAGACTGATGAGGAGGACCAGAACATACACTCTCCGCACTTACAGGGAGAAGCGGTCTTCCCTCTACTTATCTGAGAACATCTGCTTTCGGAGACTGCACTTCAACAACGTCTTTATCAGTGAGATATGCCAGCTCATCAGAGTAGATCTGCAGCCTGCCAGCATCTTCAGGACATCACTGTCCATCAAGGTCAAGGTCACCGCGGCACTGTCGTTCTATGCATCAGGTTCCATTCAGGCCTCCATGGTCGACATTTGCGCTATATCTCAGCAAACCACGCATCGCTGCATTAGACAGGTCACAGAGGCCCTGTACACGCACAGGGTGGGCTTTTATCAGCTTCCCTATGACCATGGAGGCTCAGACTGACAGGGTTCAAGAATTCTATCGAATTGCTAACTTCCCCAAGGTGCAGGGAGCAATAAAGTGTACGCACATCGCCATACGGGCACCTTTTCAGGATGCAGAGGTTTTTCGCAACAGAAAAGGATTTCACACCCTGAAGGTCCAACTAGTTGTCGACCATAACCAGATAATTGTGGCAGTGAATGCCAAATTTCTGGACATCTTCGATGAGGCTCACATCCTGCCTGAGAGCGCTGTATCTGACATGTTTACCAGTCAGCCACAAGGTCAATGCTGGATGCTTGGTGACAAACGATATGGCCTGGCCACCTGGCTGTCGACCCCCTGCGTGACACCCACACTGAGGTCAAGAAGCGATACAACGAGAGCCACAGAGTCACACGCAATATGGTCCAGAAAACCATTAGTGTGCGTAAGCAGCGCTTTAGATGCCTGGAGCATCAGGAAGGAAGCTACAATACAACCCTAATCAGGTAGCTCAATTCGTGGTCATGTGCTCCATGCTGCACAACAGGAGGGGATAAGAATTGTCAGAAGGGACTGATGGTCCACCTCAGGAGAGAGAGGAAGAGGTGGATGAGGCTCTGGGCTCTGAGCTAGGGCCAGACAATCAATCTGACTATGCAACCATGCCCACGGCCCCCTCCAGATCGCAGGAAAGGGTCCATGGTGGCTACATAGCTGCAAGACTCTTATGTCAGCAGCTCATAAAGGAACGATTTGCCTGAAAGAACATTGCTGTTATTGACAAAGCTGACACACTGCTTTGTGTGCAGCTCAGACATCAATGGTGGGCATCACCTTGGTGCCAGTTAAAGTTTAAGTTGATTGAAGTTAAGTTTAATTATAGCCTTTCATGTTAAGGAAGTGTGTAACGGTCCAGCTATCCGAGACAATGCGCAACAAGGTTATGTTAAATAAAAATCATTTAATATGACCATTGGTCTGAAATCATAAGTATCATGGGCAAAAACCATCCCACCCCTACTTTTTCGAACATTGACATCGATCAAATGGTCAACATGTCCAGCAACACAGAACGCAAATGAAAACCAACAGGGTGGCCCTCTCTCCCAATACATTTCAACAAATTGCATACACCGAGATGGAGATATAACAAAGCCATCACCTGCAGACATACACTTTCCTTTCCCCCTCCGCTTCTTCTCCCCACCTCTACCCCCTCCCTTCCTCGCTCCACGCCGCCTGGACGAGGCTCTGCTCAGGCGGTGCCTCATTTGGGGGGGGGGGGGGTGATGAAGGCAGAGCCGGTGGTTGCACGGATACGAGAGCGGGGGTATCGAGGTGGGAACATTATCGTATGCAGAAGCAGAATCTTGCTCCTATCTCTCATGTGTCATTGGCACTGAGGGTGCGGAGCCTAGTGGTGGAGTGGCGTGCTCCGGGACCACTGGGAGGCCTGTGCCATCAGTGTTCCTGGCTATCGCCAGCTGTTGGGATATGCCCCCCAATGCCTGTAGGATCTAGTCACCTATGCCTCCAGTCCTCCTGGACAACTCTTCCATGTCGCCCCTTTCATCTGGCGCACCTGGAGCAGACCTGCCATGTCCACGAAACCTCCGCGGGGTCGGCGCCATCCTGGGGACACCGGGGGTGCCCTGTGGCGAGGTGCTTGGGCCAGGTACCTCGAGAGTGGAGGTGGGAATGGCCGGAGGAGCACCAGATGGCCTTGGCCTTCTAGTGCCTAGCAATGCAGGCTACTCAAAGTCTGTACTCTCATCCAGCAGATTGACGGGCGCGAATCGGACCTCCTCAGCACCAGAGTCCGGCCCCGCGCCCCCACCTTCTGGCCTCTGTGGTCTTGCCTTGGTTCGTTCTGCTGGCTGAGCTGCAAAACACAAATGAGGTTATTAGAGAAGTGGGTGCTAGGGTCACAAGGTGAGTCCAACAGTACACACAGCATATGCACGACGAAAGCACCACCGCTATCAAAATCATCACAGACATCACATTTCATGTCCATCAACACATTCTGCATTGCAATGATTTTCATTAGGCCAGCATTATTTATAGGACACTTCTATAAATCATCTATCATATATTATTGTTCGGATATGAGTGGGTGTGGCATCTATTGACTTTACACCATGCAATGGTGTATACTTTACTCACGTGACATCACTTCAGGGTCTGCAGCTGCCTGTGTGGCCATCCGGGGGTGGGTCCCCACTAGTGTCAGCACCTGCTCCTTCATTTCAGTGAGGTCGCTGATGACTGGTGGTCCCCCACCCTTTTGCCTCTGCTTGGCCCTATTCCTCGATAGCTTCTTCTGCAAAAGGTAACAAGATGACATGGCATGAGATCATTGCGTGATATCATTGCTATGTACTGTCACAGAGACTGATACAACACATAACCGACAGATGTAATCATGATTATTATGATAATTATCATTCTTTACCTAAAGACATGCACCGTGATCGCAGGCTTTGAGTATAATATTCCCGGTAAAAGTGAAAGACCTCACATCTGATTATAGTCACTCATAACACTTACAAATCAAATTATTTAAATATATAAGTACATGTAAATAAATGTAATACTTACTCTTGCGGATCCGACAAGGTTGTTCCATCGTTTGCGGCATTGGTTGCCCTCACGCTCTTCATTGCTCGTCGACGAGACCACCTCTGCTATCTCGGCCCATATCTTCTGGTAGGCCTTTGGGGTGGGCTTCCCGCAACCTCTCTGGGTCAAATCACCAAATCACCTCCTGCATGAGGGAGGCATTTGCCTCGTCCGAGAACCTCCTCGCTCTCTTTCATCCTCCAAATTGTTCCTCTCCCAGCTCACTGCTCTCACCAGCGTCAGTCTCCACAGCATGCCGTGTCGCCTCCTCCACTCCCTCCATTATAGGCACCAAATTCGTGAAAATATCTGGCTGTTAACAGCTAACTTTTTTCGCACAATTTGCTATAAAGCTCGAAACTCTCTCTCCTACCTCCCAAAGCATTAAACATGCACATACCACACCCACACACACCTTCACTCCCTCTCTGCTCCCTCTCTTTCTGTCTCCTCTTATGCGCATGTAATGATGACCCTTGACCTCCTGAATTGCGGGAAATGAGCGTTGCCATGCCGTTGCTAAGGACGGTGACTTTTTACGGCAGAAGGTCAGAGAGATTTAATGCTACTGCCCATTTCAGATCACTCGCGGTAACACCCAAATTTTAAAATGGAGACTTGGGGTTTTGAAAATGGGCGACAATCTGGCGATATGAAAACCCATATTTTCTGCCCACGCCCATTTTTGGGCGATCTGCACAAAAGTGTAAAATCTAGCCCATAGACTGGACAAACCAAATTTGCAATAATAGTGTGGCGGATGAGTTCATGGAATGTATACAAGATAGTTTTCTAGATCAGTATATTGAGGAACTAATTATGTTACACGCTATTTTAGATGTATTATGCAATGACAGGGTTGTTTAATAACCTTGTAGCAAAGGGGTCTTTAGCAAAGAGTGACCATAATATGATAGAATTTTATATTGAGGTTGAGGTTAAATCCGAAACTAAGGTCCTAAAGCTAAACAAAGCAAACTACAAAGATATGAGCGGCGAGTTGGCTAAAGTGGGTTGGGGAAACTACATTAAAATGTATGACGGCAGGCAAATAATGAACTGCCTAAAAGAATGGTGGAGTTGGATAAGTATCTGAAGGAAACAAATTTGCATGCTATGGGGAAAGGATGGGGGGAGTATGATTAGCTAAGCGTCAGCATGGGCTCGATGGGTTTAGGGATGTGAAAAGGAAAAGAGTAGTGAAAGTAAACGTAGGTCCCTTACAGGCCGAGACAGGAGAAATTATAATGGGGAATAAGGAAATGGCAGAGAAATTAAACAAATAATTTGGTCAGAATTTTGCTGCTTTGCAAACAGGATGGGTGGCGGGTCAGCTATTAAATTTTAAATGATTGACAGCGGGTCGGAAAATCACTGTCAAATCGCGCACACTCCACTTGCCCAAATGACACAGCTGCCTGGGCTGAGCAAACCTGACCGGCAGTGGCGGAGGAGGCAATAGAAGCAATGTTTAGAAGCCCTTAACAGTGCATTTTTCTTCACCTTTTAAATTTACCAGGTCGTCCACGGCATTCATGCTGCTCCTGGACCCCGTCAGTTCATCTGAGGCGGTGGTTGCATGGTCTTTGAAGCAGATGATTGCTGACAGCTTGAAAACTATTATAAAATCTCCCACTTTACAGCAGCTCAGTTTCCAAATCCTGAGACTATTGATTCCTCCCTTGGAACACAGCTTGAACTTTATGCAGGCTGCAAGTCTCTGTAGCAAACTCTCCAGCCAGGGTCACCTCATTGCAGCAACCTCTCTCATGTTTGACAGAGTGTTTCTGTCATCTCAACTTCAAATGCTACATACTCCATCAGCATGGGAACCATTTACACTCTATCACCTTGGCTCCCAAAATCTGACCATGATAATCCCCAACACCAGCATCAGCAGGCACACCAGCAACACCTACAATGACACCAATCTTCTCCGCAATCACCTGATGCTGCACAGGACACAGGGCATCAGATTCCAACCACATTGCTGCACGGGATGCCAGGGAGGGCCTTACAATGGCCAGATTTACTTCACTCGATGCTGTACATATTCGCACCACCCCAAACCAACAACATAAAGCATCCCTGCAAAGCTCAAGCCATTCTTTTCACACTTTGCAGGGTGTACCGTTATGTCTCACCATTGACTGCAACTCACTAAGCCAGTTCCAAAGGTGCATACAAATCTGTCCAAGAATGCAAAGTGTTGAAAATAAAGATTTAAATGTTTGACAGCGTATTAACAGAAACTTCACATGAACATTGCCTGAACATTACAGCACCGTGGTACAGGGGGCCATTCAAGTGGGGGGAGTAAAATAAAACGGTGTAGTGGTAGCGGACAGTATCATTCGGGGGATAGATACAGTTCTCTGTAGCCGAGAGCATGAGTCCCGAAGGCTGTGTTGCCTGCCCAGTGCCAGAGGTAAGGACATCTCCTCAGGGCTAGAGAGGAACTTGGAGCAAGAGGGCGAAGATCTAGTTGTCGTGGTCCACGTGGGTACAAACAATATAAATAGGACAAAGAAAGAGTTTCTACTGAGGGAGTATGAGCAACTAGGGGCCAAATTAAAAAGCAGAACCACAAAGGTAATAATCTCTGGATTACTACCCGAGCCACAAGCAAATTTGCATAGGGTAAATAAGATCAGAGAGTTAAACACGTGGCTCAAAGACTGGTGTGGGAGAAATAGGTTTTGCATTCATGGGGCACTGACACAAGTACTGGGGTAAGAGGAAGCTGTTCTGACAGGACGGGCTTCACTTGAAACGTGCTGCGACTGGTGTCCTGGCAAATCAAATAATTAGGGTTGTAGAGAGGGCTTTAAACTAATTAGTGGAGGGGGAGGGTTCAAGTGAGCGGAAATTTAAAAAGTCAAAGAACAAGGAGAAAGCAATAGAGCAGGGTAGCGGTGGGGAAAATGATAACCAGAGCATGACAGGAATGGACAGAGTGTATCAGAAAGTGGGTCAAAGCAAGGAAAAATGGTAAAAAGACAAAATTAAAAGCTCTTTATCTGAATGCACGCAGCATTCATAACAAAATAGATGAGTTGATGGCACAAATAGATATCAATGGGTATGATCTGATAGCCATTACAGAGACGTGGTTGGAAGGTGACCAAGGCTGGGAACTAAATAGTCAGGGGTATTTGACAATTCAAAAGGAAAAGGAGGTGGGGTAGCTCTGTTAATAAAGGATGAGATCAGTGCATTGGTGGCTCAGAAGATCAAGATTTAGAATCAGTTTTGGTGGAAGTAAGGTATAATAAGGGGAAGAAGCCACTGGTGGGCATAGTCTATAGAGCCCCTAACAGTATCTGTGGGTAACTAAGGAAATAAAGGATGGTATCAAATTGAAAACATGGCATACAAAGTAACCAAGTCTAGTGGGAGGCCAAAATTTTAAAAACCAGCAAAAAACGACTAAAAAAATAATAAAGAGAGGGAAAGTTAACCAGCAAGAAATATAAAAACAGATAGTAAAAGTTTCTCATCATGATAGGCAGTTGCTCGGAATTGAGGAAGACTTACTTCCACTCCTGAAGTGAGTTCTTTGGTGGCTGAACAGTCCAATACGAGAGCCACAGGTGGGTCAGACAGTCACCGAGGGAAGGGATGGGTGGGACTGGTTTGCCCCACGCTCCTTCCGCTGTCTGCGCTTGACCTCGAAGTGTTCAATGCCCTCCCGGATGCACTTTCTCCAGTTAGGGCGGTCTTTGGCCAGGGACTCCCAGGTGTCAGTGGTGATGTCGTACTTTATCAGGGAGTCTTTGAGGGTGTCCTTGTAACGTTTCCACTGCCCACCTTTGGCTCATTTGCCATGATGGAGCTCCGCATAGAGCACTTGCTTTGGGAGTCTTGTGCCTGGCATATGAACTATGTGGCCTGCCCAGCGAAGCTGATCGAGTGGGGTCAGTGCTTCAATGTTGGTGCGTCTGTCCTCCCAGGGGATTTTCAGGATCTTGCGGAGACATCGTTGGTGATCTATCTCCAGCGACTTGAGGTGGCTTCTGTACATCGTCCATGTCTCTGAGCCATGCAAGAGGGCGGGTATTACTACAGCCCTGTAGAGCATGAGCTTGGTGGTAGAGTTGAGGGTCTGGTCTTTGAACACTCTTTTCCTCAGCTGGCCGAAGGCTGCACTGGTGCACTGGAGGCGGTGTTGAATATCTGCATCAATGTCTGCTTTTGTTGATACGAGGCTCCCGAGGTATGGGAAATGGTCCACGTTGTTGAGGGCCGCGCCGTGGATCTTGATGGCTGGGGGGCAGTGCTGTGTGGCGAGGGCAGGCCGGTGGAGGACCTTTGTCTTACAGATGTTTAGTGTAAGGCCCATGCTTTCATATGCCTCAGTAAATACATTGACTATATCCTGGAGTTCAACCTCAAAATGTGCGCAGACACAGGTGTCGTCCGCGTACTGCAGCTCGACAACTGAGGTTGGGGTGATCTTGGACCTGTCCTGGATGCGGCGTAGGTTAAACAGCTTCCCACTGATTCTGTAGTTTAGTTCCACTCCAGCGGGGAACTTGTTGACTGTGAGGTGGAGCATGGCAGTGAGGAAGATTGAGAAGAGGGTTGGAGCGAAGACACATCCCTGATTGACCTCGGTCCGGACGTGGATTGGGTCTGGAATGGATTTGTTGGTACGGATCATGGCCTGCATGTCGTCGTGGAGCAGGCGATGGATGTTCACAAACTTTTGGGGGCATCCGAAATGGAGGAGGACGCTCCATAGACCCTCACTGTTGACAGTGTCAAAGGCCTTTGTAAGGTCGAAAAAGGCCATGTATAAGGGCTGGCGCTGCTCCCTGCATTTTTCCTGCAGCTGTCGCGTTGCAAAGATCATGTCCGTTGTGCCCCATAGGGGACGAAATCTGCACTGTGACTTCGGGAGGAGCTCCTCGGCCACAGGGAGAAGACGGTTGAGGAGAACTCTAGTGACAACTTTCCCAGTGGGCTGATAGCAAGGAGATTCCCCTGTAGTTGCTGCAGTCGGACTTGTCCCCTTTTTTAAAGATGGTCACGTACAGGTATTAAAAGAGACTGGCTAAAGTAAATGTTGGTCCCTTAGAGGATGAGACTGGGGAATTAATAATGGAGAACAAGGAAATAGCAGAGCCTTTGAATAAATATTTTGTATCGACCTTCACGGTAGAAGACACTAAAAACATTCCAATAATGGATAATCAAGGGGTTATTGGGAGGGAGGAACTTAAAACAATCACTGTCACTAAAGAAGTACACGGTAAAATAATGGGACTAAAGAGGGAAAAGTTCCCTGGACCTGATGGCTTACATCCTAAGGTCTTAAAAGAAGTGGCTACAGAGATAGTGGATGCATTGGTTGTAATCTACCAAAATTGCCTGGATTCTGGGGCAGTCCCAGTGGATTGGAAAACCACAAATTTAACACCCCTATTTAAAAAAGGAGGCAGACAGAAAGCAGGAAACTATAGACCAGTTAACTTAACATCTGTCGTTGGGAAAATGCTGGAGTCCATTATTAACGAAGCACTAGCAGGACATTTTGAAAAGCATAATTTAGTTAAGCAGAGTCAGCGTGGTTTTATGAAAGGGAAATCATGTTTGACAAATTTGCTGGAGTTCTTTTAGGTTGTAATGAGCAGGATGATAAGGGTGAACCAGTGGATGTGGTGTATTTGGATTTCCAGAAGGCATTCAATAAAAGGTTACTGCACAAGATGAAAGTTCGTGGGGTTGGGGGTAATATATTAGTATGGATAGAGAATTGGCTAACGAACAGAAAACAGAGAGTCAGGATAAATGGGTCATTTTCCGGTTGGCAAACAGTAACCAGGGGAGTGCCACAGGGATCGGTGCTGGAGCCTCAACTATTTACAATCTATATTAATGATTTGGATGAAGGGACCGAGTGTAATACAGCCAAGTTTGCTGATGATACAAAGATGGATGGGAAAGCAAGTTTTGAGAAGGACACAAAAAATCTGCAAAGAGATATAGATAGACCAAGTGAGTGGGCAAAAATTTGGCAGATGGAGTATAATGTGGGAAAGGGTGAGGTTATCCACTTTGGCAGAACAAATAAAAAATCAAATTATTATTTAAATGGAGAAAAATTGCAAATTGCTGCAGTACAGAGATACCTGGGGGTCCTTGTGTATGAAACACAAAAAGTTAGTATGCAGGTACAGCAAGTAATCAGGAAGGCAAATGGAATGTTGGCCTTTATTGCAAGGAGGATAGAGTATAAAAGCAGAGAAGTCTTGCTACAACTGTACAGGGTATTGTTGAGGCCACATCTAGAGTACTGCGTACAGTTTTGGTCTCCATATTTAAGGAGTGATATACTTACATTGTAGCGTGACAGCTGCAGGAAAAATGCAGGGAACTGCGCCAGCCATTATACATAGCCTTCTTCGACCTTACAAAGGCCTTAGACACTGTCAACCGCAAGAATCTCTGGAGCATCCTCCTCCATTTCGGAAGCCCCCAAAAGTTAGTCAACATCCTCCGCCTGCTCCACGACAACATGCAGGCCATGATCCTTCCCAATGGATCCATTACATACCCAATTCACGTCCGGACCGGGGTCAAACAGGGCTGCGGCATTGCTCCAACTCTCTTATCAATCTTCCTCGCTGCCATGCTCCACCTCACAGTCAACAAGCTCCCGCTGGAGTGGAACTAAACTATAGAGCCAGTGGGAACCTGTTCAACCTTTGCCTTCTCCAGGCCAGGACTAAGACCACCCCAACCTCTGTTGTCGAGCTACAGTACGTGAATGATGCCTGAGTCTGCACACAGACAGTGGCTGAACTCCAGGGCATAGTCGACGTTTTAACTGAGGCGTACGAAAGCATGGACCTTACGCTAAACATCGATAAGACTAAAGTCCTCCACCTATCCTCGCCACACTGCCCCCCAGTCATCAAGATCCATGGTGCAGCCCTGGACAACATGGACCATTTTCCATACCTCAGGAGCCTCTTATCAACAAGAGCAGACATTGACAACGAGATTCAACACTGCCTCCAGTGCGCCAGTGCAGCCTTCAGCCTCTGAGGAAAAGAGTGTTCGAAGACCAGGCCCTAAAATCTGCCACCAAGCTCATGGTCTACAGGGCTGTAGTAATACCCGTCCTGTATGGTTCAGAGACATGGACCATGTACATTAGACACCTCAAGTCGTTGAAGAAATACCAACAACAATGTCTCCGCAAGATCCTACAAATCTTCTGGGAGGACAGACGCACCAACATTAGTGTCCTCGACCAGGCCAACATCCCCAGTATTAAAGCACTGACCACACTTGATCAGCTCCGCTGGGCAGGCCACATTGTTTGCATGCCAGACACGAGACTCCCAAAGCAAGCGCTCTACTTGGAACTCCTTCACGGCAAACCAGCCAAAGGTGGGCAGCGGAAACGTTACAAGGACATCCTCAAAGCCTCCCTGATAAATTGCAGCATCCCCACTGACATCTGGGAGTCCCTGGCCAAAGACCGCCCTAAGTGGAGGAAGTGCATCCGGGAGGGCACTGAGCACCTCGAGTCTCATCGCCGAAAGCATGCAGAAATCAAGCGTAGGCATCGGAAAGGGCGTGCGGCAAACCAATCCCACCCACCTCAACAACTATCTGTCCCACCTGTGACAGGGACTGTGGCTCTTGTATTGGACTGATCAGCCACCTAAGGACTCATTTTAAGAGTGGAAGCAAGCCTTCCTCGATTCCGAGGGACTGCCTATGGTGATGATAATGATTTAAGGAGGGATATACTTACATTGGAGACAATTCAGAGAAGGTTCACTCTGTTGATTCCAGAGATGAAGGGATTGACTTATGAAGCAAGGTTGAACAGGTTGGGCCTCTACTCATTGGAGTTCAGAAGAATGAGAGGTGATTTTATTGAGACATATAAGATAATGGGCTCTATTTTCGGTATCATTGGGTCATTATTTTAGCATCCGCTGATTTTTTTTATATTAACCATGGTTTTGCAACCTTCCTCAAAGTTGGTACGCCGGCAGCGACTCAGACATCGTTTTTTTGTACACAAGATTTTTTGGCGTGGGTCTGGTTGAAAACTGATTTTTGCGCCGTTTTTGGCCCTTTAACTGATTTTCGGCAACGACGATTTTTTTCATGGCGGTGCACACTGGCCGTAAGAACCAATCAGAAAATCTTACGTTAACTAAAGGAAATCGGCGCTGAGTATATTTGTAAGTTTTTGGAGCGAGGGAAGAAGACAATTTAAAACACAAATTCATATTGATATTTGCAGTGGGATTTTGGAAAATCACTCGGAAATTTCTTTTTTCCCACAGAATGTTTTTGAGAATGGGCAAATTGCGATTCCACCCCACCACGCTGAATCCCTGCTTATGGGTCTCCAGGCACAGGTCAGAGGAGTGCTGGCCGGCCGAAGGATCGCTCCGTCGGCCAGACACAAGCACAGGAGCTCGGCGCTTAGATTCCACCGCTCCCCCTCCCTCCAGGCTCAGCTCGTAAAGAAGCCCGGGGATTGGGCCGGGTGGAATCCAAGTGTCGAGCTCCTGTGTTTCTGTCCGGCTGAGGGAGCGATCCTGACAGCATGCACTTCAAACTGTGCATCAGAGATGGTACAACACAACAGCAAACATAGGCATTTCGGCACAAGCTATAGTTAAAGTGCCATAAATGCGTCACGTCTCCATAGAAACAGAGCTTAGTGTTGCGCATGTGTGCAGACCAGGGTGTGGTCCGTTCTACTTGGGCATCACCCAGCAAAGGTGTGTATGCTGTGCTTCAATAAGTCTCACAATAGCAAGAATAACAAAGTGAAGAATAATAATTATGGATGCAAATATTACTATGCCTCATGTAGTAAGGTTGGTTTACATGCATGGCATATGGAGGCGACGGATAATACGATGCCACCATCGCAGAAACCAGATCGCTCGGGCATTAATGGGGAGGAGGCCATACCCTGATTGAATCTACAGGGACAGGTGCTCATACCTACACCTGAGTGAGGCAGACTGCATTCGCAGGCTGCGATTTAGAAAGGAGGTCATCACCGACATCTGCCAGCTAGTCAGGTCAGCCATACAGCCAAGAAGTGGCAGGAGGACTGCCCTACCTGTGGAAGTGAAGGTCACTGCAGCACTTGCCTTCTGTGCTTCTGGCTCATTTCAAGCAACAACTGGGGACATGGGCTGTATCTCGCAACACGCCACACATTGCTGCATTTGACAGATGACTACTGCGCTGTATGCCAAAAGGGATCAGTTCATCAATTTTTCTATGACCACACAGGCAATCTGAGACAGGGCTGTGGAGTTCTCCAGAATTGCTGGCTTCCCAAAGGTACAGGGTGCGATCGCCTTGAGAGCATCTTTGGATGACTCTGATGTGTATTGCAACAGGAAAGGGTTCCATTCCCTAAATGTCCAGCTCGTCTGCGACGATCTGCATCGGATCATGGCAGCGGATGCTAAATACTCAGGTCGCAAATGCACCTTCGCGCAGAAAGCAGACAAAACTTTGACGTCAGGGTGAGGAAGCAGAAGTCTTAGACAACAGGCACGGGTAGGGGTAGAGGCAACAATAGGGGCAAGAGGGGCGCACAGCGCTAAGGTCTTTGAATAAGGGGGAGGAGCGATGGCTGCAGCTAGAGTTTGTTTGTTTGTTTGTTGCTACTTGTTGTTTTCTTCATTGAAAAGTTTAAAGTTTGATACAAATTTTTTAATTAAAGTTAAGTTAAACTGTACAAATGTTTAATAAACCTAATTATATTTTAAATTTAAGCAGAATCCTGCACATTATATTTTGAATTAAAGCAACATAAACAACACAACATTACGTACATATGATGAACATTATTTTTTCACACCAACAGGTGCAAAGTATCGTCACTGTCGGGCCGTTTAGCCTTCAGGCAGCAAATCGATCATGGATTAGCCGCTGACGCAAGTCTCTTGCTATGGCTATAGGTGCACGAGGCCACCTCCTCCGCCATCATCCTGCGCGAGAGTGTTATATCTACGATGTTTCAGGAGCTGCCAGAAGGGCACAGCTGGTTGCTCAGGGACAAAGGGTATGAGCTCGCCAACTGGCTTATGACCCCCCTACGCAATCCCCGCACTGAGCCAGAGCGTCGGTACAACATGTCGCACATAACGACACGGAGCATCATAGAGAGAGCAATTGGCATACTAAAGCAGCATTTACGATGCCTGGACTACTCTGGAGACTAACTGCAATATGCCCCTCACCATGTCGGTCAGTTCACTGTAGTGTGCTGCATGCTGCATAACTTGGCCACCATGAGGGACCAGGTCCTGGACATTGAAGATCCTCTTGAGGGGAAAAGGGGATGGGAGGGAAGAGGAGGACGAGGAGATTGATAATGAGGTTGAGGAGCAGGAGGAGGAGGAGCAACAGGAAGACGAGGAGGACCAGGAGGAGGAGGATGACCAACCCCTGCCACCGCCTCAACCCGCAGGACAACGGCGGAGGAGGCGGCCTCGTGCACCTATAGCCAAAGCTAGAGACTTACGTCAGCGGCTAATCCATGATCGCTTTGCTGCCTGAAGGCTAAACGGCCCGACAGTGACGACTCTTTGCACCTGTTAGTGTGAAAAAATAATGTTCCTCATATGTACGTAATGTTGTGTTGGTTTATGCTGCTTTAATTCAAAATATAATGTGCAGGATTCTGCTTAAATTTAAAATATAATTAGGTTTATTAAACATTTGTACAGTTTAATTTAACTTTAATAAAAAAATTTGCATCAAACTTTAAACTTTTCAATGAAGAAAACAACAAGTAGCAACAAACAAACAAACAAACTCTAGCTGCAGCCATCGCTCCTCCCCCTTATTCAAAGACCTTAGCTCTGTGCGCCCCTCTTGCCCCTGTTGTTGCCTCTACCCCTACCCGTGCCTGTTGTCTCAGACTTCTGCTTCTTCACCCTGACGCCAAGGTTTTTTCTGCTTTCTGAGCGAAGGTGCATTTGTTGTTGTTGGGGTTGGACAGGGACAGACCTAACAGACAGCATTGTGGAAGACCTGGGTCGATTGTCGGACTTTTCTTCAGTCTGTGGTTGAACCCCTGGCACACTACCTGACTTTGGTCTGGGGATTGAAAAGTGAGTGTCAGAAGTTGATGCTGCCAATTGCTGTTGGGCCTGGGTGTGTCCACTTATTGCAGCAGCTATCTCCAGCATTCCCTCCCTAATCTCCGACATTCCCTCCCTAATCTCTGACGTCCCTTCCTTCATCTCCAACATTCCCTCCCTCATCTGTCCCAACACTGCTCACATTCCTTCAGACAGTGTTGCTAATTCTACTGAAAGTCCCCCTAATTCTATCCTCATCCCACCCATGATGGCCAGGAGCGATCTCGTTATCTCAACGCTCTCCCCTACTCATTCCCATGATCTTTCCTATGTCCTCTGCATCTTGAATTTCAGGTTGAGCTCTCCTTCCCACCCTCCTCGGCCATCTCCCAGGTGTTGCTTGCTGCAACCCACTGGGACCCGGAGCCTCAGACTCTACCCCTTGAAATGTCGCGTCGGTTGTATCGCTCAGCAAAGGGTTTGGCATCCTCAGGGGGTTCACCGGCTCCAGATGCAATGTAGCCATCTCATCCTTTGGGTCTTTCTGCTGCCCTTCATTGTCTAACTCATCCTCGTCCTGAATTTGATGAAGAATATCTGGACTGACGGCTTCCTGATCTTCTGCTTCAGCTTCTGTCTCTTCCTGATGCACAACATCTGCAAAACATACAGAGCAGATGTTTGGTTAGCAGCATGGGAGGGGGTAGAGGGGCAGGGTGACATGAGTACACGGTGGGACTTGTCCTCTGTCGGTAACCTGGGCCCAGCGTCCACATTGGTGGTTGATCTTCTCTTGCGAGATTTAATCGTATCAGCGACCCTCTGTTCCACGGCTGTTAGTTGCAGTCTACTAGGTGCACCTCCTCCAGTTTTTGACCTTGCTCAGTTGATCTGTGACACCTTCCTCTGCAAAGGTGAAAATAGAACTTTTTAAGAGAGGGTCCTTCTGCTGTGGTGGCCACACACACGCACACACACAAACATATTAGTCACATTTACAAATGTAATTGCAGTGCATAAATACTTAACTGCTTGGCCAAGTTCCTGACATTTCTTTTTGAACTGCGTGCCGCTTCCCGGGGTCATGGTCATTGAATTAAACTCTTCTGCAACTTGGTCCCTAAGTTTTGCTAGAAGAGAGGGATTCAGTTTCTTTTGTCCCATTCTTCCTTTGTTCTCAAGCACATCCTACCTCCTCTCAATGTTGTCCACCAAGGGCTCAATTTCTTCTGCATGAAATCTCTTGGCCCTTCCCCCTTCCCCTTCTCCTTCCCCTTTTTCTGGTGTTTCTCCTTCCACTTCCTTTGGATCCATCTTTTGCAGCTAAAATTTAAATGTCCAGATCCAGCTTCGATCCCAATGTGTTCTCACAAGCTGCTGATCCAGACTAGGAAGTTCACGGTCGATGCGCTGACACACCAGTCACATAGAAAAAGGTTTTTTTTTTTCAGGGCATGCTCACAGACTTTGAAGCTCCACCCCCAGATTTAACTTTGGTTACCGCAGCGCCAAAATTACATTTTACTTTGGTGACATTTTTTTTTTCAGCGCAAACATACACAAAATAATCTGCCGTACATTGTCCTGGGCACCAAAAATCGGCAAAGAGGAAAATAGAGCCCGATGATGGGGCTCGACAAGATAGATGCAGAGAGGATGTCTCCACTCATGGGGGAATTTAGAACTGGGGGCATAGTTTTAGAATAAGGGGACACCCACTTAAAACTGAGATGAGGAGGAATTTCTTCTCTCAGAGGGTTGTAAATCTATGGAATTCTCTGCCCCAGAGAGCTGTGGAGGCTGGGTCATTGAATATATTTAAGGTGGAGATAGTCAGATTTTTGAGCAATAAGGGAGTCAAGAGTTATGGGGAGCGGGCAGGGAAGTGAAGCTGAGTCCATGATCAGATCAGCCATGATCTTATTAAATGGCCGGGAGGCTCAAAGGGCCAAATGACCTACTCCTGCTCCTATTTCTTATGTTCTTATGTTCTAAAACACACAAGTGCCTACCCTTGTATGTTGTTAGTTGGTATCATTGGACCACAATGAAGGTGATTGTGAGGGGTGGTGAGTGAGATGGGGAAGTGATAACGTTGATAGAGAGGGGTGGGTGGAGGTGCAAGGTAAGTTGGTGTGAGTAAGATTGTGCAGGAGTAGGGTAACGAAGGCAGAATGATGGGGATGTGATGAGTGGCACAGCAGGATGAGGTTGAGTGTGGCTTTGCAGTAACGTTTTATGATGTACTAAGATCATTGAAAGGTTTGCGCCACTGCAGCCTGGTCCTCCTGACCACATCTCTGCTTGTGTCCTCCTGTGCAATGTGTAACCAGGCACATTGGCCTCCTGGGGAGGTCTCTTTCGCTCATTGGAAGGGAAGAGAACCTCCCTGCATGCTGTGACTCCCTCCATAAGCATATGGAAGGAATCATGGAAGCATCTGGGTGTAGCCATGCACCTCTGTGCAGCGCTTGTCAGTGTTTGCAGCAGCTCAATGCTGTAGAACACTGACAGCACAACTGTCAAAATAAATTCGAGCATGATCCCTTTAAGGAAACTGGCTGATTATGTGTCATTGAGTGACGTCATCAAACCCGCTTCCTTCAATTGGCCGGGAATCTTGCTGGGCGGGTTTAACAAGCCCAATCAATGTCGGTGGCTGGGATGGAGACAGGAGCGGGGCCACACCGGACCAACCGAGGTAGGGAAAATTGCGGCCTCTGTGTCTGTCTTCACACACGAAGATGCAAAACATTTCCTGAAAATAGTGGAGAGCCAAGGGTCTCACGAGAATGAAGAACTGAAAGCAATTACTATTGGTAAATAAACAGTACTGGAGAAATTAATGGGGCTGAAAGCCAATAAATCCCCTGGACCTGATGGCCTACACCCTAGGGTTTTAAAAGAGGTGGCTATAGAGATAGTGGATGCAATGGTTGTCATCTTCCAATATTCCATAGAATCTAGAATGCTTCCCGCGGATTGGAAGGTAGCAAGTGTAACCCCATTATTTAAAAAACGAGAGAGAGAGAAAACACAGAAGTACAGATCAGTTAGCCTGACATCAGTAGTGGGGAAAATGCTAGAATCTATTATTAAGGACGTGGTAACTGTGCACTTAGAAAATAATAATAGGATTGGGCAGAGTCAACATGGATTTATGAAAGGGAAATCATGTTTGACAAACCTGATAAACTTTTTTGAGGTTGTAACTAGCAGAATAGATAAAGGGGAACCAGTGGATGTGGTGTATTTGGATTTTCAGAAGGCATTCAATAAGGTACCACAGAAGAGGTTATTAAACAAAATTAGGGCTCATGGGATTGGGGGATTGAGCATGATTTGAGGATTGGTTAATGGACAGTAAACAGAGAATAGGATTAAACTGGACATATTCAGGTTGGCAGGCTGTAACTAATGGAGTACCGCAAGGATTAGTGCTTCGGCCTCAGTTATTCACAATCTATATCAATGCTTTGAATGAACATAAGAAATAGGAGCAGGAGTAGGCCACTTGGCCTTTCGAGCCTGCTCTGCCTCCAGATGAGGGGACCAAATGTAATATAACCAAGTTTGCTGATGATACAAAGCTAGGTGGGAATGTAAGTTGTGAGGAGAATGCAAAGGTACTTCAAGGGGATATAGACAAGCTGAATGAGTGGGCAAGAACATGACAAATTGAATATAATGTGGAGAAATATGAAGTTATCTACTTTGGTAGGAAAAGTAGAAAAGCGGATTATGTTTTAAATGGTGAAATATTGGGAAATGTTGTTGTTCAGAGGGACCTGGGTGTCCTTGCATATGAATCACTGAAAGTTAACATGCAGGTACAGCAAGCAATTAAGGAAGCAAATGATTTGTTGGCCTTTTTTACAAGAGGATTTGAGTATAAGAGTAAAGACTTCTTACTGCAATTATATAAGGCCTTGATGAGACCACACCTGGAGTATTGTGGACATTTTGATCTCCTTACCTAAGGAAAGATATATTTGTCATTGAGGGTGTGGTGTCCTTATACCTTACTATAGAATCACTCGAGGCATGTACTGCAGACAAAGTCACTACGTGACTTGAACCTTTATTCCCAGGACCAAGAAGTGCTGACCCTGTGTGGGACCTCCCTTTATATACCAGGATGACCAGGTGAGGTGTGTCTCCACAAGTTCACCCCCTGTGGTCAAGGTGTGTATTACTCAGGTGTATACAGTGTACAGTGTTGTTACATAAGGGTTACAGTTATGTGAAGGTTACAAACATGACAGAGGGAGTGCAACAAAGTTTCACTAGATTGAATCTGGAATGAGGGGATTGTCCTATGGTGAGAGATTGAGCAGACTAGGCCTATATTCTCTAGAGTTTAGAAGAATGAGAGATGATCTCGTTGAAACATTCAAAATTGTTACAGGGTTTGATAGGGTAGATGAGGAAGGATGTTTCCCCTGGCTAGGGAGTCTAGAACCAGGGGTCACAGTATCAGAATAAGGGGTCGGCCATTTAGGACTGAAATGAGGAGAAATTTCTTCAATCGGAGGGTGGTGACTCTTTGGAACTCTTTACTTCAGAGGGCTGAGGAGGCTCAGTCATGGAGTATATTTAAGACAGAGATCGATAGATTTTTGGATATTAAGGGAACAAAGGGATATGGGGATAGTGCAAGAAAGTAGAGTTGAGGTAGAAGATCAGCCATGATCTTATTGAAGGGTGAGCAGGCTCGAGGGACCGAGTGGCCTATGCCTGTTCCTATTTTTTATGTTCTTATTTTCTTATGCGACACTGGGAAATATTTTATTGACGTGTCCACACCCGAGAGCTCTTAGCAGATGTGGCATTCAGCCATGTGTTTATTCTAGTAGTTTTGTCTGAGCCGTGTAGCAAGTGTATCCCAATTTATATTTGACCCAGTAGCTTCCTGGTTCTATTGAAGTAAAAATAGTAATTGAAGTTATGATCCCACTTTCCTAATTCCTCATCAATACTAAAAGCAATTCAGGAAAATAGTTATTGTTTAGAAACTGCAAGCATAATTGGCAGCATTCATAAGGGGCATTCGGATTGCATCAGAGATTATTTATATTCTTCATACAGTTGCTTACAGGATTTGCAGGCCCTCCTATGTATGTATGTATTTCTATCCATCACTCTGAAGCTTCAGTTACTCCAAAGTAGCCAGGCTATTTAACTCCATCTTGCAACATGCTGACATGTATTTTAAAATGGCTTAGTCTTATTCATCATTACTACAGTTGGAAGAATTAAGAATCAACCAGCCACGATATCAAATACCAAATTTAATTGGATATACATCAGTGTTTGTCACTCCACCCAACTAAGGTGCAGCTCCAGCATGTTAAACCAGTGGGTTACAATACAAAGTAATATTACTTAGTCAGAGTAAACAAACCACAGCCCCATTATTTTTAGTCTATTTTAGCTTCTCAAACTTCTTTTATCTGACCTGCCCTGCCTGCACTCCATAGGAGTCTATTTGGAAACATTTCAATCCTTTCAGTAAGTTGGGAACGGAAAAATACTAAATCTATCAGACATGATGTTTATTCTGACCATCCTATCTATGTGTTCCTCTAAAGATACAAAATACACTTTTCGGCTCTCAAAGTTTTTAGGCTATTTTTTCTCCTCCCAAAAAGATATAATTACAATTCTTCAGCACAATTTCAGAAAATCTAGAATGATTTAATATTCCCAGGTGGGTATTTTGAAACAGAGGTAGGTTACTCTGCCCTCTTGCGAGTATAGAGCTAGACACTATCTAGACTATCTTTAGAGCAAAAGGGCATTTATCAAGGTTTCATATAGGAGCCCTTCTCTTAATTTTGCAATCTGCCACTCATTAACAATCCTATCTACCTTTACCTAAAGTGCTCAACTATTCTCAAATTTCCACTTTGTGCCACATTTAAAAACCAATGGAAAAGATATATGTTCATAGATATTTATAAATATTGATAAATAGAGGCATAGAATACAAAAGCAAGGAAGTTATGCTAAATCATTATAACTCACTGGTTATACCTCAGCTAGAGTATAGTGTCCAATTCTGGGCACCATATCATAGGGAGGATATTAAAACCTTAGAAAAGGTGCAGAAGAGATTTACTAGAATGGTAACAGTCATCAAGATCCATGGCGCGGCCCTGGGCAACGTGGACCACTTCCCATATCTCGGGAGCCTCCTTTAAACAAGAACAGGCATTGACGATGAGATCCAACACCGCCTCCAGTGCGCTCGTGCAGCCTTCGGCCGCCTGAGGAAAAGAGTGTTTGAAGACCAGGCCCTCAAAACTGCCACCAAGCTCATGGTCTACAGGGCTGTAGTAATACCCGTCCTCCTGAATGGCTCAGAGACATGGACCATGTACAGTAGACACCTCAAGTCGCTGGAGAGATACCACCAACGATGTCTCCGCAAGATCCTACAAATCCCTTGGGAGGTCAGACGCACCAACATTAGCATCCTCGACCAGGCCAACATCCTCGGCATTGAAGCACTGACCACACTTGATCAGCTCCGTTGGGTAGGCCACATAGTTTGCATGCCAGACACGAGGCTCCCAAAGCAAGTGCTCTACTCAGAGCTCCTTCACGGCAAACGAGCCAAATGTGGGCAGCGGAAACATTACAAGGACATCCTCAAAGCCTCCCTGATAAAGTGCAACATCCCCACTGACACTTGGGAGTCCTTGGCCAAAGACCGCCCTAAGTGGAGGAAGTGCATCCAGGAGGTCGCTGAGCTCCTTGAGTCTGTCACCGAAAGCATGCAGAAATCAAGCACAGGCAGTGGAAAGAATGTGCGGCAAACCAGTCCCACCCACCTTTTCCCTCAATGACTATCTGTCCCACCTGTGACAGAGTCTGTGGCTCTCGTATTGGACTGTTCAGCCACCTAAGAACTCATGTTAAGAGTGGAAGCAAGTCTTCCTCGATTCTGAGGGACTGCCTATGATGATGACATGGGGTGCAAAACTACAGTTAAGTGGAGAGACTAGAGGAGCAGGGATTATTCTTCTTCGAGGGGAGAAGTTTAAGGGATGTTTTCATAGAGGTGTTCAAAATTATGAGGGGGTTTGATAGAGTAGCTGGGGGAAACTGTTCCCACTGGCAGGAGGGTCAGTAAGCAGATGGCACAGTTTTAAAGTAATTGGCAAAAAAGCAAGGGGGAGATGAGGAAAATTTGTTTTACTCAGTAAGTTATTGTGATCTAGAATGCATTACTTGAAAGGGTGGTGGAAGCAGATTCAATAATAACTTTCAAAAGGAAACTGGATCTCTACTGAAAAAGGAAAATGTTGCAGGGCTATGGGGAAAGAGCAGGGGAGTGGGACTAATTGGTAGCTCTTTCAGAGAACCGGCACAGGAATGATGGACTGAGTGGCCTCCTTCTGTGCTGTAGATTTTGAACACACTCTGGCCAGGCCCATCAATGAATCTTTTCCACTGTTGGACAAGGATCCAACAGTATAGTAACTCGACCCTTTTTTGGACGGCTACGCTGACTTTATGCTGTAAACTGGGCATTACTGATTGGAAAATTTAATGACACAATATTATAAGGGAAGTACAGATTTGAGTCAGGCAGCATTCACATTCAGTGTGCGAAGCAAAACCAGATCTTGTGCATCCGCTTTTAAACAGTAATTTATCTGATATTAGTAATCTGTTTTCCTTTCATTCTCGTTGTGTAACTCAAAAGGGAATGGTGTACTTGCCAGCTTGCTTGATTTTGTGTCTTTGTTAATGAGATACATTAAGCATTTGATGTCAGACTTATTTTGAGTTACTGCCTTCAGTAATTCACTGGAGCAGCACCACACTGCTTGTACGCAAAGCAGCACCATGTTATCATAATGTGAATGATTTATATGGAATTGAAACCTGCTAAGATAAATGTGAAGAATTACAGCAATAAGTAACAAATGAGAATTTAAATTAAATGATTGTACAGGGACCTGATTTTATGCAGGCCAGGGAAATCGAGAAACAATGAACAAATAGAATTACCAGCATTATAAGGAGTGTTATTCAGTTTTTTTTTTCTTGGAGAATTTTTACTGTTTAATCACTCTGAGGCCTGTGCATTACTGAGCAAACTAAGCTTCAGGAAAATACTGGATGTGTGTTTACTTACTGCAATAGGTCGACAGCATCCTCCCAAACTCTGAATTTAACAAAGCCCCTGCCACCCCACTCCCGCCAACGCCTGCCACCCGACCCGTCTTTAAAGCCCCTCACTGCCTCGAATGGTTCCCTCATTGCCTGGTGACTCTAAACCAACAGTGGCCGAATGGTTATAATATTAGGCTGACACCCCACAGGTCACGAGTTCAAATCCCACTGTGAGAACTTGTGAAACAAAATTCAATACATCTGGTAATGCAGGTGGAACCGGGAAAAATTTGACCGCGAAAGCTGCCGGATTGCTGTCCAAAACTCTCCAAGGAGGCCTCTACCTGGCCTATCCTGCATGTGGCTCCAGTCCCACACTATGTGGTTGACACTCAGGGATCGAAATCAATCTGGTTTTGTTTTTGTAGGTAGTGCACTCCCTGACCGAGAGGGCCAAGGCCCAATTTTCGGCTGACCGTAGGCCACATTTCAATTAGTTTGGCGAGCTGCCAGGCCCCTCAGGCAGCTCGTCCAGTTTAGCTTTGTGAATTTTTGGCTGCTTGCCTCGCCGACAGTGAGCCTAAGGTAAGTCCCGTGTTGGGTGGAGGGTGGGGGGAGGAGGGAGGGGGTGAGTGGCAATGGTCTGATCCCGATACTGTGGAATCAGGGTGTTGGGGGGGGGGGGGCGGGAAACAGGACTCTTCTGCTCCTCCTGGCTCCACAACAATAACTTTTAAATGTTTAAAAAAAAAGATTGTCTTTTGGGCAAGGGACCTACTGTGTTATGAAATATTTCAGTTTGTTCTTTCTTTCTCTCTTTTTCTCTCTCTGTCTTACTCTCTTTCTTCCTTTCCATTTCTTTTGTCTTGCTAGGATATAGGTAAATATACAAATAGGCAGAATGTGATGAGGCCACTTCTGTTTCCTGAGCACCTCAGTTACAATGGCCACCTATGATGCCAGTTGAGGGGTGTGATATATTAACAGAGCACAACACACACATATCCTAACATTGCAGGCAGCGCTGTCGGAAGCCTCCGGAACATGCCTGGTTCTGTTTATTATTTACTCTGCAGTTGCAGTACACAATGCGTCCACATCCACAGTGTGGAGCTACAAACAGTACAAGCTTACAGACATTACACTTCTCCCTCCTTAATGAAGAAGTAATTATAACAAACATCAAACATAACTTTCATTTTTATACATAACACAGGATATAGACTTTTTTTTCCAGATTTACAAATTTAACTTTACCACTTGTTTTCTGTTTCAAAGAGGATACCTTCGCTCTCGAACAGAACCTTCCAAACATGGTGTCGATTTCACACTCATTGGAGGCTCATCCTGAGGAATGTTTTCCTCCACAGAATTTCCTTGATTTTCATTTGAACTCACTCTAACTTCAGGCTCTTTGTTTTCCTGACTCGGACTCAGACTTTCATTCTGATTCTCTCCTGGATTTGTTTCCAGTACATTGGATTTAGGATTTGCTACTGGTGTATCAAAACTATTTGATAAGTCAGAAATAATTGAATCATTCCCACCTTCAACTCCTTCCATGTCTGTAAATAAAATATGATCAATATGAACAAACCTAATCTGTCCATTATCAAATATGTGCGAGGACCACATATCTTCACCACTCTTCCTGGTACCCACTTTAACCATTTATGGTGATTGTTCTTCACCCTCATCTTCTGTTCTACCAGTAGTTGTATGAGGAGTATTTCGATATGTAATCAAAAAATTAGCCAATTTGTGATCCAATGACAATTGTCATTTCCTTGGATTTGGATTTAACATCTGTTTTATGAGGGCGCGTTTTACAATTTGTACAGTGCACTCTGCTGCACCATTTGAAGCAGGATGGTATGGTGGAACCTTGGTCTGTTTCACACCAGTTTTGCTTGTGAATTGTGCAAATTCTTCTGAACTAAATTGTGGTCCATTATCCGAAACAATTTCTTCAGGGAGCCCAAATGAAGAAAATAATCTTCGTAAAATGTCCAATGTTTTACTTATTGTTACTTTCCACATTGGGAACACCTCAACCCACTTCGAATAGCTATCAATCACAATGAACAATTGTTGTCCTTCTAACTCAGCAAAATCAATATATAGCGTTTGCTACACCCTGGGAGGCCATTTCCATGGATGTAATGGTACTGATGGTGGTTGCTTGCTTACCGATTGACATGTCGTACACTGACTCATGATGTACTCTATATCTTTATCAAGACCTGGTCACCATAAATAACTGCATGCAAAATTCTTGGTCAAACACAATCCCAGATGCTGGTCATGGAGGTCTCCTAATAATTTGGACCTGAATTTATTTGGTATAACCACTCTTGCACCCCACATGATACAATCTTTATCGATTGATACAAATGAAGAATGGATGTCCTTTAACTGGTTTGGCCATCCATTTGCAATATAATCATACACCTTTAACATCATTGGATCATGCTTGGTTGCTCTACCAATCACTTCATCTGTGACTGGCAGTTCATCAATGTATGAAAAATAAAACACTTTTTCCCTATCGGGTATACCCTGTGATGGGGAAGGCGATCTAGACATTGCATCAGCATTACTGTGATCAGCTGATTGTCTGTATTCAATATCATATGTATATGCTGAAAAAATCAAAGCCCATCTCTGCATTCGGGCTGCAGCTAATGTTGGAACTGGGGACTTTGGATGGAGGATTGCTGTTCGGGGCTTATGGTCCATAATGATAGTAAACTTATGACCATACAAGTATTTGTGAAACTTCTTGAGCCCAAAACTTAATGCCAAAGCTTCCCTTTCAATTTGCGCATAATTACTCTCACTGGCACTGAGAGTGCGTGAAGCAAAAGCAATTGGTCTCTCCTCCCCACTACGTGATACATGAGAGATCACTGCCCCAACTCCATACGGAGCGGCATCACATGCTAGCTTAATCTCTTTCGATATGTCATAGTGAACTAACATGGTGCTCTCTACCAATTTGCTTTTACACTCCTTGAATGTTGTATCGCATTCTTCTGACCACTTCCAATGGACCTGTTTTTTCAAAAGTTAATTCAGTGGATGTAATACTGTCACTAAATTTGGTAGGAACTTCCCATAATAGTTTAAAAGACACAAGAATGAACGAAGTTCAGTGACATTCCTGGGAGTGGGTGCACTTCTGATTGCATCCAGTTTTTCCTTGGTCAGATGTAAACCATCTTTGTCTACTCTGTACCCTAAGTACTCTACTGAGTTTTTAAATAACTCACACTTACAAGCAGGCACTCGTACTCTGTGCTTCTTTAGCCATTTGAGGACTTCATTCAATATGTTATTATGAATTTGCCTATTTGGTGCTGAAATTAGTATGTTTTCCAAATAACATACTACCCTTTCAATACCTTACAAAATCTGGTTCATCGCCCCTTGGAATATGGCAGGGGCGGCAGATACTCCAAACTATTAAATTGATATAGGCCTAGATGAGTATTTATAGTCAAACATGACTTGGACTCCTCATCTAGTTCAAGCTGTAAGTAGGCATTCTTAAGATCCAGTTTTGAGAAGATCTGACCACCTGTCAGTGTTGTGAACAAATCTTTTATATTCGGCAATGTATTGGGGACATTACCCTCTGGAATCTGGTTTACGGTTACTTTATATTCACCACACAATCTTACTTTACCATCGGACTTAGGTACAACAACAATGGGTGTAGCCCAATTATATCGATCTAGCTTACAAATAATGTTCTCAATCTCTAATCTTTTGAGTTCTTGCTCAACTTTCTCCTTGAGTGCATATGGTATGCAACGTGGCTTGTAGTAAACCAATCTAGCGTCCTTCTGTAACCTGACACTCGCCTTGAAGCCTTGGATCGGCTGCCCATTTCACAGAATACCTTCGGATACTTCTTGATAACCTCATCCGTTGATAAAAATCTCACTTCCACACAGAAAATCTCACTCCAATCCAGCTTCAGTGAGCTCAACCAATTTCTTCCTGGTAAGGCAGGCTTGTCTCGTTTCACTACTATTAGAGGCAAGTTCTGAAATTGATCTGTATATTTCACTGGTACGGTGATACGACCTACCACAGGAATTTTCTCTCCCGAGTAGCCTTGCAGCTCTATCTTGGATTTCTCCAGTTGGAAATCACGCAATTTATTGAGGTACAGCGACTCCGGTACTACACTCACGGATGCATGCGTGTCGATTTCCATTGGTATCTTGAATCCCGCAACATCTATTTGGATTTTGATTCTTTCCGAATCGCTGTCTGTTAACCTCGTGCTCCTGATGAGGTGTAATTTGAACATCTCCTCGTCCTGTTGTTGTGCTTCCATGCTACGTAGTCTCTTGGGATTTCTACTCATAGCTTTGAACGTTGGACTCAGAGCTTTGAATGCTGATTTACCCTTCAGTCGGCATGCCTTCACAAGATGCCCAGTCTTTCTGCAGAAGAAACATTCTGCCTTCATGTATGGACATCTTTGAGTAATGTGTTGTCCCAGGCACCTATAGCATGACTTCGACACTCTGTTAAAATTTCCAGTTTCTGAGACTTTGGGCCCCCACCGTCTTTTAATTTGAACCTGTAGGTGATTTGCCTCGGTTGACTGACGACTGTAATTATTATTTAATTCTTGGTAATATTGTTCGGCCATGTCCATCGACCTCACTATCTGACAAGCAATCTCAAAAGTCAAGTCATCCATCGTCAATAACTTCCTTCTGATTGCATAATTTTTCACCCCACAAACAAAACGATCCCGTAATGCTCGGTTTTGAAAGTTTCCAAAATTACAGTGCATCGAGAGCTTTTTTAATACTACGATGTAATCACTGATAACGTCATCAGCCTTTTGATTCCAAATCCCGAAACGATAGCTGTCAGCAATTTCTAATGGTTTGAGGTTATAGTGCTGCTCCAGCTTCATTAAAATCTCTTTAAGCGTTGTGTCCTTTGGCTCGTCAGGCACAAGTAGATTTATAAGGGTTTCGTACAATGCCACATCTGCCTCCAATAAAAAGATCACTCTCCTACGTTCCAACACAGCCCGGTTCAGGACTGCATTGTCTGGAACTTCAATTATGTTATTTGCAGTGAAATAAATTTCCACATATGCTTTAAAACATTCCCGGTCGTGTCTATATTCACCCAAATGTTCCATTACACCTGTCATTTTAATCTGTTCATGCCATGTGCTGTATTTTACTTCGGATATTTGTAGCTTTTTCCAAAGACAGAAACTTCCAAAGTCTCTCTGTCGGCTGGCTGAATCCTTCACCAACAAAATTTCAGTTTTAAATCATCCGAAAAATTTCATCTCATCGCCAAATGTAATATATTCACAGAGCACTGCACACACAGCTCCTAACATGGCAGGCAGCTCTGTTGGATGCCTCCGGAACATGCCTGGTTCTGTTTATTATTATCTCTGCAGTTGCAATACACTATGTGCCCACATCCACAGTGTGGCGCTACAAACATTACAAGCTTACAGACATTACAACATAAGAACATAAGAATTAGGAACAGGAGTAGGCCATCTAGCCCCTCGAGCCTGCTCCGCCATTCAATAAGATCATGGCTGATCTACAAGGGGTAATCTCAGTCCATTTACATTACAGTTTTTACTTGATTCAAATTGAAGCATGTTAACGATGTTACCGTTAATGTCACTGACCATTCACGAGACTCTGTGAAGTGACAAATACAATACAACATTTATTCATGCGACGCATTGTTTCGACTAGTTTGTCTCTACTATAAAACTGCATGCATTTAAATAGTGGCCTTCTATTCTCAATGCAATGCATATTTGCATGCAGTTCGACACATTTTTATGCAGCAAACCAACAAGGGCATCAGGGTAGAATGTTCTCCTTTTTAAGTCAGCGGAGGGAGAGGGGAATAAATTCTGCCTCAGGTAATGGCTGTCGCAGAACAGCTTTAATTAAATATTGTTTTCAAGCTACTGGGTAACCTTGGGCATAAACAAGTTCTTCAAAAGTTGTTAACAGTTTTTGATGGCAGACACAGAAAGATGTGTAAGGGTTACACATCGAGACCGATCCAGACGCATTAATGGAAAAGCAGCCCCGTAGGGATATATTCATAAAATGGGTATATAGGTAAAAGCTGGAAACAACAGCTCGGAGAACACGAGAAGAAAAAGATCAAGAAGACCAAGAAAGAGACAAGCAGGATGAGAAAGAGGGAACATTGGAGAGGAACAACCGGTCAAGGAACAAATGACCTTGAGCCTACAATCGACAACAACAGCTACTAACTGGATGGGTGATTGTATGTCTTCGGTCAATTCTCTCAGAAGTCTTGTTCTGTAATTTTTAGTTGGTTTTTGCATAATAAATCTAACAGTTGGGTTAAACCTAAACTTTGCATAATGTGGAGTTCTTTTTCTGTAATTCCCAAGGTCTATGAATCAAAGTAGAGTGGAAAACAAACGCCCTACAGATGCTCTCCATACGGAAGACAACAGGGTAAACGTTTAATCAGAGAAGATACTAGTTATATTGGAAAGAGACGGTAAAACGGGCGTGAGATCGTGATGCTCGATTAATCTACGCCCGCCAACTGCGATGCAGGCAGAACATCAGATTCGTGCTGCCTGTTGATTTAAATGATTTGCTGTGTGCAGCCAATGCTCCCTGCGCTGGTCATTGGATGCACGCATCAGCAGGGGGTTCCGATATCGCGAGTGCCATGCATTACTTAAAGCCAGCCTCTTAAAGGGGAGGTGCATTGTGGCTGCTAGAGGTGGTGAGAGAATTTTCAAAAGCATGCTGTGGAAGATTTTAAAATGACTGACTATGGGAGAGCGCGAGCACCAAGGTTTTCACTGAAGGCCTTGGTGGGAAAGGTAGAATGGAGGAGAGATGTCCTGTATCCTCAGGGGGCAGGAGGCCCTCCAGACACATGCTCAGGAGGCAGTGGGAAGAGATAGTGGTACAGGGCAATGTCAGGAGTATAGCTGCAACAATCTGGATGCAGTGCAGGAAGAAGTTTTATGATCTCACATGAATGGTCAGTGAGGTTACCTTCAAATGACATATCCTACCAACTGCACCACTAACCCCACCCACTATTCATTTCACTATGCCCCCATCACCCATCACCCATCCACCAGCAATCTCTATCAACTCTACCATTCATAATCTTTATCTGACCCTCACACTGTTAGCATTATTGCAAGCCAAAGGGCGAGGTCACGCACTAGACTCAGAAGATTCAGATGAGGACGTCGATGGGCCAGGCTACAGAAGAAGGCTGATTGATGTGGACACCCAAATGTTTGGTGCACTGGGATCCCTGCCAGAAAGCCTGCACTCAATGTCAAGGAGCATGGAGGAGTCTAGCACCAACTCAGCACAGGGCTCTGCGCAGAGCTTGGAGAAAAACATTTCCAACAAGGAATGAGTGGTCACTCCCATCAGCACACTGTGGAACCAGGATGCAACGTCTGATGGCCGATGTCTCAGCTTCCATTGCAGCACAAGCAGCTTCCACCAAAGATCTGCATGCTGCAGTGGAAGCTCAGACTACTGCCATAGTGGCTCTGGATACCACTGTTCAAAGGGGCTTCCAGGGAGTCACAGCACTCCAGCAATCTATTCTCCAAAAGATTACGAGGATTGCTGATGCACCGCCCCGGGAGAGAGTCAGTCCCTCCGTGAAGCATGATCCTGCTGTCTCTCTCAGGACGACAGCATTCGTGCTCCCACCCTGCCATTTCGCCGGTACCTTTGCTGTTGCCTTTCAGCCAGTCAGCCCAGACTGCTACAGCCCAGGTTGCCCTCCAAGGCCATCTGCAGTCTCTCTCACTGAAAGTTAACAGCCTTCCAACAGCCATGCTGCAGCCATTGGGGTAGCATCTCGTAGAAGCATTAGGACAGGCAAAGTGTTCAGGAAGCACTAAGGGAATGTACAAGGGTGATTAGTTTATTCTTGTCTGCATTATATCATGATTTAATTTATAAATTTGGATTGAAATGTGTGTTTTCTATGCCTTTTAATTTACATTGTTGAAAAGAGGACGATGCAATGGTCATTGACAGAGGAAAGGTAAAGAACGTGGGACTGTTGGTGAATGGGAAGTTTGAATTTTGTTATTGGTATCGCTCATGAATTATTTGATCACGTAGAGCCCAGGCATAAAGAGACTGTCTACTTTGCAGGCTCCCTTCCTCTTCCTGTTCCTCCTCTTCCTGTTCCTAAACTTCCTTCTCCTCCACTTCCTCCTCCTTCTCTGCCTCATGTTCCTGCTCCTCAGCTTCTCGCCTGATAGGTGGTGGCACAAGCTGTTCCATTAGCCAGGTTGTGCAGCACGCAGTATACCACCAGAAGTTTTGATAGCCGCTCAGCTGAGTACTTCAGGGCTCCACCAGAGCCATCCAGGCAGAGAAGCCTGAGGACGCCGATGGTGTGCTCTATAATATTTCTTACGGAAGCATGGCTCTCACTGTAGGCCTGCTGTGCATGTGTGTGCAGGTTCCAAACTGGAGTCATGAGCCATGTCATGAGTGGATAACTCTTGTCGCCCAGTAGCCAACCTTTGACTTGCTGTGGTGGGTCAAATACAGGTGGCAGAGAACTGCTGCAGAATGAACGAATTGTGATTACTGCCAGGATATCGGGCATTGACCTGCATGATGTGCTGCCTGTGGTCACATTGAAGGAGTGGAATCATTTTTGGTTCATGAAAATGTCAGCGTTGACATGAGGCTCATGCAAAGCAATGCACGTGTAGCCAGTTGCTCCTTGCAGAGAAGCCTGCAAACCTTGCAACGTCTCGTCCTTGCTCCATGTGCTTCTCACTGGCAAGAGGGAATGAAATGATGTCTGCAAGCAACTGGTTTCAGCACAAGCCTTTAAGTCACCAAAAAAGTACTACAGCAGTCGTAGTACTGTAGATTATTGAAACTTTAGACAAGTATGGAAAAGCTCCCACAATGCGTAGAATTGCATCAACAGCCAGAATCCAGCAACTAATCTGTAAGTAGTCATGATCCATTTAAATGGTGCTGTTGGGGGCCCTCCATGCCCTTGAACACTGATTGATGTCATGATTGTCTGCTCTGCATGGTTCCAGTGGACTTTAGGTGTGTGGGCAAACCACTTTACAAACATGGCATCCGGCGTGCTTCCTGTCGGAAGTGTGCGCACGCGACACCAACGCCATTTTTGACCTTTAACAGGCCCCATATCATCAAAAAAATGGGCTCTACAGAGGTTAATTTAGCCGCAATGGAATTGTAATGCAATGGTGGTAGAGAATTTCAGTATCACAGACTTAGGCAGAACTGTTATGTTACTGGACTAGTAATCCAGAGACCAGGACTAATCATCCAGAGAACATGAATTCAAATCCCTCCATGGCAGTTTGAGAGTTTGAATTCAATTTGGAAGTCAGTAAAAGTGACCATGTAACTGTTGAATTGCTGTTAAAAACTCAGCTGGTTCACTGATGTCCTATAGGGAAGGACATCTGTCATCCTTACCCGGTCTAGGCTATCTGTGACTATAGTCCCACACTCACGTGGTTGACACTTAACTACCCTCTGAGGTTGCCAAGCAACAACTCAGTTGTATCATCCTGTGAACAGTGGTTGAAGAAGAAGGCCCACCATCACCCTCTCAGGGCAGCTAGGATGGGCAATAAATGGCAACCTTGGCAACGATGCCCACATCCCCAAGAATGAATAAAAAGCCATTAAAGGGAAGACAGTATAAGCAAGTTCCTAGAACTAAGTGATGCTACATAACTCAGCAGAGTGTTTAGGGATAATTTTGCAAAGAAAAGCTTCTGGACAAGCTGCAAAATCAGAGCTACGATGTTGTAACACTATCTCCTCTGCTGTATTCACTGCTGTTGAAGCTTCCAGCTGGGATGGTGCCATGCAAAATTATGCCACAGGGCAAATCCTATTGGGTTTATTTTCCCACTTTTCCTGAATGCACTTAGACGGAAGGCCTCTGTGCCTTTCAAAATGAAGAGGTTAATGCCGGTATTTAAGGGGTTGCAGGAACAGTACCGAAACAGCTCTCATCAATGTCACAAATGAAATCCTCTGTGACTATGACAAAGGCAAACTATCCCTCCTCGTCCTTCTTGACTTGTCTGCAGCCTCTGACACGGTTGACCACTCTATCCTTCTCCAACGTCTCTCCAACGTCATCCAGCTGGGTGGGCCAGCACGCACCTGGTTCCATTCTTATCTATCTAATTGTAGCCAGAGAATCAGCTGCAACAGCTTCTCTTCCCACTCCCTCATCGTTACTTCAGGTGTCCCCCAAGGATCTCTCCTTGGCCCCCGCCTGTTTCTCATCTACATGTTGCCCCTTGGCGACATCATCCAAAATCACAGTGTCAGTTTCCACATGTCGCTGATGACATCCAGCTCTACCTCACTACCAATTCTCTCAACCCCTCCACCATCTCTAAATTGTCAGACTGCTTGTCTGACATCCAGTTCTGGATGAGCAGAAATTTTTCTCCAATTGAATATGGGGAAGTCTGAAGCCATTGTTTTTGGTCCATGTCACAAACTCTGTTCCCTAAACACTGACTCTATCCCTCTCCCCAACTTCTGTCTGAGGCTGAACCAGACTTTTCACAACCTGAGTGTCATATTTGACCCTCAAATATGCTTTCGACCACGTAACCGCAACATCGCTTGTCTCCATCCTTGCCTCAGCTCATCTGCTGCTGAAGCCCTCATCCATGCCTTTGTGACCTCTAGACTTGACTATTCCAATGCATTCCTGGCTGGCCTCCCACATTCTACTCTACGTAAACTAGAGGTGATCCAAAACTCAGCTGTCCATTTCCTAACTCGCACCAAGTCCCGTTCACCCATCAAACCTGTGCTCGCTGACGTACATTAGCTCTCGGTTAAGCAACGCCTCGATTTCAAAATTCTCATCCTTGTTTTCAAATCCCTCCATGGCTTCACCCATCCCTATCTCTGTAATCTCCTTCAGCCCCACAACCACCCGAGATATCTGCGCTCCTCAAGTTGTGCCCTCTTGAGCATTCCTGATTATAATCGCTTAACCATTGGTGGCCGTGCCTTCTGTTGCCTAGGAACAGGAATTCCCTGCCTTAATCTCTCAACCTCTCTTTCCTCCTTCAAGACACTTTGGGATGTTTAACTACGTTATAAATACAAGTTGTTGTTTTGTTGTTGAACAGGACATCTTTGAAGGTGGCAGGACAGTTATAAAAGTATACGGGATCCTTGGCTTTATAAATAGAAGCATTGGGTACAGAAGCAAAGAAGGAATGCTCAACCTTTCTAAATTCCTGGTTAAGCCTCAGCTGGCGTATTGTGTCCAATTCTGAGCACCATATTTAAGGAAGGATGTCAAAGCCTTGGAGAGGGTGCCGAGGAGATTTACTAGAATGGTGGTATGGATGAGGGACTTCAGTTACATGGAGAGACTAGAAAAAAAAGATAGACTTGCATTTATATAGCACTTTTCACGAACCTCAGGATTTCCCAAAAGTGCTGTACGGCCAATTAAGTACTTTTGAAGTGTTTTATTGTCGGGAACGAGGCAGCTAATTTGCGCACAGCAGGATCTCTCAAACAGCTGGAGACATTGGGATTGTTCTCCTTAGAGCAGAGAAAGTAAAGAGGAGATTTAACAGAAGTGTTCAAAATGATGAAGGGTTCTGATAGAGTAAAGAAGGAGAAACTGTTTCCAATGGCAGGAGGGACGTTAACCAGTGGATACAGATTTAAGGTAATTGGCAAAAGAGGCAGAGGGGAGATGAGGAGAATTTTTTTTACTCAGCGAGTTGTTATGATCAGGAATGCATTACCTGAAAGGGTGGTGGAAGCAGATTCAATAGTAACTTTCAAAAGAGAATTGGATAAATACTTGGATGAAAAAAAAAATGACAGTGCTATGGGGAAAGAGCAGGGGAGTATGTCTAATTGGATAGTTCTTTCAAAGAGCCGGCTCAGGCACGATGGACCTCCTTCTGTGCTGCATGATTCTATGAAAAACACACCGAAAAATTTATAAAAAGAACAAAAGCAAAATAGTGCGAATGCTGGGAATCTGACATCATTTATAATAAGTGCTGGCCAGAAACTGTAAGCTTAAAGTCAATAAAAAGTAAATTCAGATAGCTGGATGGCAGTTTCAATCTCGTCAGTTTACCTCCGGGAGGGTGAGGTTAAAATGAGCTTGAACGTCTTTTGTGCTTTGACAAGAGTCCTGGGAAGATTGAATTATAAAATTAGAATAGAAGAAACAATTAAATAGTTTAACCGTCTTAAAGAACAGGAACCTAAATCTTGCAGGTGAAGAAATGAGAAGAGAGACAAGATATAACAGGAGCTTAGTTGATTGGAAGCTACCATCTCAACATTGAATTGAAAATAGAGCAATAGGGAATAAGGAAATGGCAGAAAAATTAAACAAATACTTTGGGCTGGATTTTCGGCAGTTTGCGACTGCGCTTTCGCTGTGATTTGACCCTTTACGGTGAAAACCTGGTCGGCAAGATCCCCGGATACCTGTTTGTGGTGATGTTTTCAAGTATCGCCGGGGAGAGGTGCGCCGATGTGCAATGCCGTGGATTGCATTACCATCGTACTTTCGGCACTCTCCCTACCCGTACGCCATGCCCAGAATACCAACAGATCAAACCTGTCGGTGCAGCCCCACCAGCAGCGGTAAGTATGAAAACCTGCAAAAAAGATAAGTTAGTTATTTTTTTTAAAAATTTCAGTGATTCGATACATAATGATCTTGTAAATGTTTTTTGAGTGTTTTTTGAATGTTCTTTGGAATTTTTTTGTTGTGTTTTTCCCCCTCCCAAGGCCTCTCTCGCAGCGGTCTCAGCCCCAGACTAAAGTTGCAGAAACTCACGGTTTGCGCCGCCAAGCGTTGTGCAATGCCTCCTTTACAGTAAAGACCGAAAGTTCAGCCTAAAAATGGTAGCACAGCGAAAATGTTAAGTTTGGCGTAAAACTACCGTTTTCACCGAAATCCAAAAATCCCGCCCTTTGTGTCCATCTTCATGGAAGAGAACACAAAAAACCTCCCGGAAGTAGTGAATTACCAGGGATGAGGAGCTGAAAGAAATTAGTATGAGTAAAAAAATTGTACTGGAGAAATTAATGGGACTGAAAGCCAATAAATCCCCTGGACCTGATAACCTACATCCTAGGATTTTGAAAGAGGTGGCTATAGAGATAGTGGATGCATTGGTTGTCATCTTCCAACATTCCATAGATTCTAGAATGATTCTTGCAGATTGGAAGGTAGCTAATGTAACCCTGCTATTTAAAAAAGGAGAGAAAACAATGAACTACAGACCAGTTAGCCTGACATCAGTAGTATGGAAAATGCTAGACTCTATTATTAAGGATGTGGTAACGGGGCACTTAGAAAATAATAGGATTGGGCAGAATCAACATGGATTTATGAAAGGAAAATCATGTTTGACAAAAATTTGTTAGAGTTTTTTGAGGTTGTAACTAACAGAATAGATAAGAGGAAACCAGTAGATGTGGTGTATTTGGATTTTCAGAAGGTGTTCGATAAGGTGCCACACAAGAGGTTATTGAACAAAATTAAGGCTCATGGGATTGGGCATGTATTGAAAATTAGTTAACGGACAGAAAACAGAGAATAGGGTCATTTTCGGTTTGGCAGGCTGTAACTAGTGAGGTGCCACAAGGATTGGCTCCAACTATTCACAATCTATATCAATGAATTGGATGAGGGGAAAAAATGTAATATATCCAAGTTTGAGTATAAGGGTAAACACGGCTTACTGCAATTATATAGGGATGATACAAAGCTAGGTGGGAATGTAAGTTGTGAGAAGGATGCAAAGAGACTTCAAGAGGATATAGACAGGCTAAGTGAGTGGGCATGAACATGGCAAATGGAATATAATGTGGAGAAATGTGAAGTTATCCACTTTGGTAGGAAAAATAGGAAAAGCAGAGTATTTTTTAAATGGTAAAAGTTTAGGAAAGGTTGGTGTTCAAAGACATCTGGGTGTCCTTGTACACGAATCACTGAAAGTAAACATGCAGGTACAGCAAGCAATTAAGAATGCAAATGGTATGTTGGCCTTTATTACAAGAGGATTTGAGTATAAGAGTAAAGACGTGTTACTGCAATTATATCGGGCCTTGATGAGACCGCACCTGGAGTATTGTGTACAGTTTTGGTCTCCTGACCTAAGGAAGGATATACTTGCCATTGAGGGAGTGCAATGAAGGTTCACCAGACTGATTCCTGGGATGGTGGGCTTGTCCTATGAGGAGAGATTAAGTAGACTAGACCTATATTCTCGAGAGTTTAGAATAATGAGAGTTGATCTCATTGAAACATTCAAAATTCTTACAGGGCTTGACGTAGATGCAGGGAGAATGTTTCATCTGGCTGGGGAGTCTAGAACCAGGGATCACAGACTCAGAATAAAGGGTCAGCCATTTATGACTGAGATGAGGAGGAACTTCATCACTCAGAGAGTGGTGAATCTCTGGAATTCTCTACCCCAGAGGGCTATGGAGGCTCAGGGCTAGATTTTGCCCTTTTTTGCATGCATAATGCCCACTTAACGTCCATTTTACTGCTGAAATGACATATAACGCCTAGATATTGTCCATTTAGCCACAAAATGGAAACTGACGCCCATTTTTCGGACACTTATTGCCGAGCATTACTTTCCCCATGTGTGTAATGCTGGGAAAAAATAATACCGCAAGCCCGAATCATCAGAATGAGCGAAACCAACGCCTATAATATTTCCCATCGTTACTTTCCACGCATAATTAACGCCGAAGTTCAATAATACTGACCGCCCACTTTATTTTGTCGTAAAGATCACATTTGCCGAATTTAACACCCAGGAGATTGCCCAGCGTCACTTTCACCACCACGCACACATCTCGCCCACAATATCGCTTGCCCAAAAAAACGCCGGGAAAAAGTGGAAGTAACCGGAACTACTCACAGCGTTATGGATGCCATGTTCTAAATCACATGTCGCATCATTTAAAAGGCTGCTCTGCTTCAATCTCAGGAGAACTCGGAAGTACTCTGGAGGTCGTTGGAGGTGATGTGAACATCTGAACAAACATCTTTATCGTACTGTGAACGATTGGAATTTAATAGGTGTCTTCGTTGGGACAGTCAACCTTTGTGACCAATTGATGGAAAACAGATAGCTATTGGAATGGAGCCTGTCCTTTCTCACCCTCTCTTGATGACCAATTACATGCTGCAGACCTGAGATGGCAGAAGGTACACTCCACAGCATTATGTGCTCAGTGAAAGATGTGCCAGACTGATGAGGAGGATCAGACGTTACACCCCCTGCAAGTATAGGAAGAAGCAGTCTTACCTCAACTTGTTCAATAACACCTGCCTTTAGAGACTGCGCTTCCATAAAGAGGCTATCACTGAGGTGTGCCAGCTGATGAGGGGAGATCTGCAGCCTGCCAGCACCATAGAAACATAGAAACATAGAAAATAGATGCAGGAGTAGGCCATTCGGCCCTTTGAGCCTGCACCACCATTCAATAAGATCATGGCTGATCATTCACCTCAGTACCCCTTTCCTGCTTTCTCTCCATACCCCTTGATCCCTTTAGCCGTAAGGGCCATATCCAACTCCCTCTTAAATATATCCAACGAACTGGCATCAACAATTCTCTGCAGAAGAGAATTCCATAGTTTAACAACTCTCTGAGTGAAGAAGTTTCTCCTCATCTCAGTCCTAAATGGCTTACCCCTTATCCTTAGACTGTGACCCCTGGTTCTGGAATCCCCCAACATTGGGAACATTCTTCCTGCATCTAACCTGTCCAGTCCTGTCAGAATTTTAAATATTTCTATGAGATCCCCTCTCATTCTTCTAAACTCTAGTGAATACAAGCCCTATCGATCCAGTCTCTCCTCATATATCAGTCCTGCCACCCCGGGAATCAGTCTGGTGAACCTTCGCTGCACTCCCTCAATAGTAAGAAAGTTCTTCCTCAGATTAGGAAACCAAAACTGAACACAAGACCTCCCTGCTCCTACACTCAAATCCACTAGCTATAAAGGCCAATATGCCATTTGCCTTCTTCACCACCTGCTGCACCTGCATGCCAATCTTCAATGATTGATGTACCATGACACCCAGGTCTCGTTGCACCTCCCCTTTTCCTAATCTGCCGACAATAATGCAATATTCTGCCTTTGTGTTTTTGCCACCAAAGTGGATAACCTCACGTTTATCCACATTATACTGCATCTGCCATGCATTTGCCCACTCACCTAACCTATTCAAGTCACCCTGCAGCCTCTTAGCATCCTCCTCGCAGCTCACACTGCCACCCAGCTTAGTGTCATCTGCAAACTTGGAGATATTACTCTCAATTCCTTCATCTAAATCATTGTTGTATATTGTAAATAGCTGTGGTCCCAGCACTGAGCCCTGCGGCACCCCACTAGTCACTGCCTGCCATTCTGAAAAGGACCTGTTAACCTGACATTCTGCTTCCTGTCTGCCAACCAGTTCTCTATCCACATCAATACATTATCCCCAATACCATGTGCTTTAATTTTGCACACCAATCTCTTGTGTGGGACCTTGTCAAAAGCCTTTTGAAAGTCTAAATACACCACATCCACCAGTGCTCCCTTGTCCACTCTACTAGTTACATCTTCAAAAAATTCTAGAAGATTTGTCAAGCATAATTTCCCTTTCATAAATCCATGTTGACTTGGATCGATCCTGTCACTGCTTTGAAATGCACTGCTATTTCATCTTTAATAATTGAGTCCAACATTTTCCCCACCACTGATGTCAAGCTAACTGGTCTATAATTCCCCATTTTCCCTCTCCCTCCTTTTTTAAAAAGTGGTGTTACATTGGCTACCCTCCAGTCCATAGGAACTGATCCAGAGTCGATAGACTGTTGGAAAATGATCACCAATGCATCCACTATTTCTAGGGCCACTTCCTTAAGTATTCTGGGATGCAGACTATCAGGTCCTGGGGATTTATCGGCCTTCAATCCCATTAATTTCCCTAACACAATTTCCTGACTAATAAGGATCAGTACTGCACTATCCGTCGAGGTCAAAGTCACCGCGGTACTGTCGTTCTATGCATCGGGTTCTTTTCAGGCCTCAGCTGGCGACATTTGCGGTCTGTCTCAGCATACCACACATTGTTACATTAGACAGGTCACTGAAGCCCTGTACGCATGCAGGATGGACTTCATCAGCTTCCCTATGACCAGGGAGGCTCAGACTGAGAGGGTTTTAGGATTCTACCGAATTGCTAACTTCCCCAAGGTGCAGGGAGCAATAGACTGTATGCACATCGCGATGTGGGCACCTTTTCAGGATGCAGAGGTTTTCAGGAACTCCCTGAATGTGCAACTCATTGTCGACCAGCAGCAAATTATTATGGTAGTTAATGCTAAATTTCCGGGCAGCATCCATGATGCTCACATCCTGAGTGAGAGCACTGTATCTGACTTGTTTAACAATCAGCCACAAGTTCAATGTTGGATGCTTGATGACAAAGGATATGGCCTCGTCCCTTGGCTGATGACCCCCCTGCGTGACACCCACACCGAAGCCGAGAGGCGATACAACGAGAGCCACAGAGCCACTCGCAATATCGTGGACAAAACCATTGGAGTGCTTAAGCAGCGCTTTAGATGCCTGGACCACTCAGAAGGCGAGCTCCAATACCACCCTGAGCAGGTAACTCAATTCGTGGTGGTGTGCTCCATGCTACACAACTTGGCTATCAGGAGGGGAAAAGAATTGCTCGAGGGGTCTGACAGTCCACCTCAGAAAAGAGAGGAAGAGGAGGACAAGGAGGTGGACGCTGACACGAGGAGGTAGACCGCATGAAAGGGCCATGGTGGCATGATAGCTCCAAGACTCTGATGTCAGGAGCTCATAAATGAGCACTTTGCCGGAAAGAACATTGGTGTTATTTACAAGGCTGACACAGTGCTGGTTGTGCAAGTCATACATCAATGGTGGGCATCACCTTGGTGACAGTTAAGGTTTAAGTTGATTCAAGTTAAGTGTAATTATAACCTCTGATGTTAAGGAATCACCAGTGTGTAACCGTGCAGCTATCTGAGCCAATGCGCATCAAGGCTTTGTTAAATAAAAAACATTTAAACTGAACATTTGTCTGAAATCATAAGTATTTCTGTAAAAACCAAAACTTCCCCCCCCCCACCCCCACCCACTTTCCCTCCCCACCTCTCCCCCTTTCCCTTCCCCTCCTTCCCCTCCTGACTCCAAGCCGCCTGGCCGAGGAGGTCCTCAGGCAATGCTTCATTGTGGGGGGAGGAGGGGGGTGGCAGGAATGATGGCCGAACCGCTGCTTGGACAGATATGGGAAAGGACGGTCCCGAAGTGGGAACGTGCTCCGAGCCAGAAGCAAGATGATGCTCCTGGCTCCCGAGTCATTGGCAATAGGGGTGCGGCACGTTGGGGTGCAGTGCCGCGCACCGTGACCGCTGGGAGTCTTCTGCCACCTGCAGGGTGTTTGTTTTTTTCACTCTGCTCTGATTCTCGGGTGGGCGGACGGGCGGGGAGCGAGTTTTCCCGGGTGGGTGGGGAGTGTTTTTTTTTTTGGATGGGCGGGGAGCAGATGTTGGGCAAGTCCAGGACCAGGGGACACAGTCTTAGGATAAGGGGTTGGCCATTTAGGACTGAGATGAGTAGAAACTTCATCACTCAGAGAGTTGTTAACCTGTGGAATTCCCTGCCGCAGAGAGTTGTTGATGCCAATTCATTGGATATTCATATTCAAGAGGGAGTTAGATATGGCCCTTACGGCTAAAGGGATCAAGGGGTATGGAGAGAAAGCAGGAAAGGGGTACTGAGGGAATGATCAGCCATGATCTTATTGAATGGTGGTGCAGGCTTGAAGGGCCAAATGGCCTACTCTTGCACATATTTTCTATGTTTCTATGTTTCTATTCTTAGACCTCAGAACTTATAGTGGGAAAAGGATAACACTGACACAACATTTTAGGCTTAACTCAGAGTTCATTTTATTATGCAACAAAAAAAAAATGACTAAAAACTACAGGACCTGACTGCCGAGAGAAATTGACTTAATTTCTCTCGGCTGTAGGTTCTTGGTCCTTCTTCTGGCAGTTAACTGTAGCTTGTTCCTTTCGTGTCCTCCTGTCTCTTCCTCCTGCTTCTGTGTTTCTTCTGCTCTTCCTCCTGCATCTGTTCAGCTGCGTTCCCTCCTCCTTGTTGTCTGTTTTCTTGCTCGTCTGTGTCCGTATTTATCCAGGTTTTGAATAAGTTTCACATTGTGACGAGATTCGATTTAACGATCCATTTAACTGTTTGGGTGATGAGGTTGAATTGCTCCTGATTTTTATGCTAAAGTTATTTCCATATGCTGAATTGCTGTTAGTCCAAAAATTTGCACCTTTGTTGTTACAGACTCGATATCCCCAATGGCTCTTTCCCCACCCTGGTTAATCAAGTTCGGGGCTTCTTGTTGTTGTTCCATTGTTGTAATGCATGAAATTGTGAATGAAGTCAGTTTTTTTTCCTGTTCACAGGGTATTCTTAATTGTCCAGTTGAATTTTATTAGATCGTGGGGGATTTTAACCTACATATCGATTGGTCAAATCAAATCGCACGGGGAAGCCTTGAGGAGGAATTCATAGAATGCATACGGGATTGTTTCTTAGAACAGTATGTTACAGAACCTAAAAGGGAGCAAGCTATCTTAGAACTGGTCCTGTGTAATGAGACAGGAATAATAAACAATCTCCTAGTAAAAGATCCTCTCGGAATGAGTGATCACAGTATGGTTGAATTTGTAATACAGATTGAGGGTGAGGAAGTAATGTCTCAAACGAGTGTACTATGCTTAAACAAAGGGGACTACAGTGGGATGAGGGCAGAGTTGGCTAAAGTAGACTGGGAATACAGACTAAACGGTGGCACAATTGAGGAACATTGGAGCACTTTTAAGGAGCTCTTTCATAGTGCTCAACAAAAATATATTCCAGTGAAAAAAAAGGGCGGTAAGAGAAGGGATAACCAGCCATGGATAACCAAGGAAATAAAGGAGAGTATCAAATTAAAAACCAATGCGTATAAGGTGGCCAAGGTTAGTGGGAAACTAGAAGATTGGGAAAATTTTAAACGACAGCAAAGAATGACTAAGAAAGCAATAAAGAAAGGAAAGATAGATGACGAAAGTAAACTTGCGCAAAACATAAAAACAGATAGTAAAAGCTTTTACCGATATATAAAACGGAAAAGAGTGACTAAAGTAAATGTTGGTCCCTTAGAAGATGAGAAGGGGGATTTAATAATGTTAATGTGGAAATGGCTGAGACCTTAAACAATTATTTTGCTTTGGTCTTCACAGTGGAAGACACAAAAACCATGCCAAAAGTTGCTGGTCACGGGAATATGGGAAGGGAGGACCTTGAGATCATCATTATCACTAGGGGGGTAGTGCTGGACAGGCTAATGGGACTCAAGGTAGACAAGTCCCCTGGTCCTGATGAATGCATCCTAGGGTATTAAAAGAAATGGCGGAAGTTATAGCAGATGCATTCGTTATAATCTACCAAAATTCTCTGGACTCTGGGGAGGTACCATCGGATTGGAAAGCAGCTAATGTAACGCCTCTGTTTAAAAAAGGAGGCAGACAAAAGGCAGGTAACTATAGGCTGGTGAATTTAACATCTGTAGTGGGGAAAATGTTTGAAGCTATCATTAAGGAAGAAATAGCGGGACATCTACATGGGAATAGTGCAATCAAGCAGACGCAACATGGATTCATGAAGGGGAAATCATGTTTAACTAATTTACTGGAATTCTTTGAGGATATAATGAGCATGGTGGATAGAGATGTACCAATGGATGTGGTGTATTTAGATTTCCAAAAGGCATTCGATAAGATGCCACACAAAAGGTTATTGCAGACGATAAAGGTACGTGGAGTCAGAGGAAATGTATTAGCATGGATAGAGAATTGGCTGACTAACAGAAAGCAGAAAGTCAGGATAAATGGGTCCTTTTCGGGTTGGAAATCAGTGGTTAGTGGTGTGCCACAGGAATCTGTGCTGGGACCACAACTGTTTACAATATACATAGATGACCTGGAAGAGGGGACAGAGTGTAGTGTAACAAAATTTGCAGATGACACAAAGATTAGTGGGGAAACGGGTTGTGTAGGACACAGAGAGGCTGCAAAGAGATTTAGATAGCTTAAGCGAATGGGCTAAGGTTTGGCAGATGGAATACAATGTCGGAAAATGTGAGGTCATCCACCTTGGAAAAAAAAACAGTAAAAGGGAATATTATTTGAATGGGGAGAAATTACAACATGCTGCGGTGCAGAGGGACCTGGGGGTCCTTGTGCATGAATCCCAAAAAGTTAGTTTGCAGGTGCAACAGGTAATCAGGAAGGCGAATGGAATGTTGGCCTTCCTTGCAAGAGGAATGGAGTACAAAAGCAGGGAGGTCCTGCTGCAACTGTACAAGGTATTGGTGAGGTCGCACCTGGAGTACTGTGTGCAGTTTTGGTCACCTTACTTAAGGAAGGATATACTAGCTTTGGAGCGGGTACAGAGACGATTCACTCGGCTGATTCCGGAAATGAGGTGGTTACCTTATGATGATAGATTGAGTAGACTCATTGGAGTTCAGAAGGATGAGGGGTGATCTTATCGAAACATTTAAAATAATGAAAGGGATAGACAAGATCGAGGCAGAGAGGTTGTTTCCACTGGTCGGGGAGACTAGAACTAGGGGGCACAGCCTCAAAATACGGGGGAGCCAATTTAAAACCGAGTTGAGAAGGAATTTCTTCTCCCAGATGGTTGTAAATCTGTGGAATTCTCTGCCCAGGGAAGTAGTTTGAGGCTAGCTCATTGAATGTATTCAAATCACAGATAGATAGATTTTTAACCAATAAGGGAATTAAGGGTTACGGGGAGCGGGCGGGTAAGTGGAGCTGAGTCCACGGCCAGATCAGCCATGATCTTGTTGAGTGGCGGAGCAGGCTCGAGGGGCTAGATGGCCTACTCCTGTTCCTAATTCTTATGTTCTTATGGTCTGTGTTTTTTCTGAAGATTAGTAACCTTACACACCAATGTTCCTGGCTACCAGCTCCAGGGCCTCCTCCATCCCTTCCATGTTATATCTTATTTGTTGGACAAATACTCAGTGCCAACTATGTTTTTGGTGCTTAGTAGACTTTTTGCTGCTGGTGAAACTCCCTCGTGCTTCCCACAACAGCCAAACAAGCACACACCACATCCACATACGCTTTCAGTCCCTCTCTGTTCCCTCTCTCACTGTCTCCTCTTCTGTGCATGTAATGATGACCCCTGACCTCCTGAATTGCCATGCCATTGCTAAGGATGACGACACTTTACGGCAGAAGGTCAGAGAGATGTAACGCTCCCGCCCATTTCATATCGCTCGTGGTAACGCCCAATTTCAAAAATGGAGTCTAGGGGCTTTGAAAATGGACGACAAGCCAGCGATCTGAAAACCCATTTTTACAGCCCATGCTGGAAATAATGCCCATTTGTTGGTGATCTACACAAAAGTGTAAAATCTAGCCCTCGGTCTTTGAATATATTTAAAACAGAGATATAGATTTTTGGATATTCAGTGAATCAATGGATATGGAGATAATGCAGGAAAGTGGAGTTGAGGTAGAAGATCAGCCATGATCTCACTGAATGGCGGAGCAGGCTCAAGGGATCGAATGACCTACTCCTGCTTCTAATTCTTATGTTCTTATGTGTTCATTACACCAAGTTATATGGCCAGGTGACAAATATGAGAGCGGCAAACAACACTTAAAAATATTCACGCCAACCAAATAGATGGACTAAGGAACATTAGATGGATTTTAACATGGTTAAATATATGTATTGGAACAATAAAGGCCTGACATTTACATGATGAAACAGTGTTGTTTTGTAGTAGAGGAAGCAATTAAATACTAGAATACAAGAACATGGATCTACAAGTCAAAGAAAATTATTCTGAACTTAGACTGACCTCCAGTTTGGAGGTAATTGGAATTTTGCATGTAGCTTTAGACAGCCTACTTTATAAAGGCATACAAGCATTCAAAAAGTGACAGGAAATGATTTTCTGCTTTAGATAGCCTATTCCAAACAGTTGTGTTGCCTAGTGCATCACAATACATACACTCCCCAGCCATGTAATCTCCCGGGAGAGACCAAAATACAGATAGAGACTCAGGCCAATTAGGGGGAAAAAAAATCAAGCAAGTTCCTCTCCGTCTCCCTTAGCTGATTGATACTAGACCAGGATACCACTCTGGCCCTGATTAACATTACCAAGTCACTACCACTAGTCCGAGCAGATCTCCACCACAGCCAGAAACAGGTCCAGCTCTCGCTTGAAGGAATTCAGCAAATCAGAGATCAGCGCACAAGTCAGTAACGTGTTCCATAGGTCCACTATTCTCTCAGAAAAGAAGAACCTACAAACATCTAACTTAGCTCTACCCTTGCATAACTTGTAAGAATGATCTCCTGATCCTTCCTAACCTATTCAGTTGAAACAATTGATCCACACAAGCACAATCTAGGCCGTTCATCATCTTATGCACCTTGATCAAATTACCCCTAAATTTACACATTTCTAAAGTGTAGAGGCCCAACTCTTTTGATCTATCTTTTTAATTAAGATGCTTTCAACTGTGAATTTATCTAGTGGCCCTCCTCTGCACCCTTTCTAAAGCCCCAATATCACCCACCATGTGTCGGGAGCAAAACTGAACTGAGTTATCGAATTGAGGTCTAATCAAGGTCTTGTACAAGGACCAAATAATGTGTTTTGTTCTGTGATGAACTGTTCTGTAAATACACCTGAGCTCCCTATTCACTTTATCTATACCTTCACAGCTTTGATCATGAACCTTTAGAGATTATACACTAAAACACCCAGATCCCGTTCTTTCACCGTGTGCCTTACTTCATTTCCCTGAAGGATGTATGAATATTCAGCATTTGCCCTGCCAACATGCATATCAATGCAATTTTTTAAGTTAAATATCATTTGCTAATCACAAGTTCAATCACCCAGCACATCTAGATCTACTTGTAGTAGTCAAGCATCCTCTACAGTCCTAACTCTCACATATATCTTGGTCTTGTCGGCAACTTTGTGGATCATTCGCCCAACAACTACATCTAGATCATTAATGAAATTAGTAAATAGCAAAGGTGCTAACACCAATCCCTGTAGGACACCATCAGTGACTGGTCTCCAAGGAGATACAAATTTGTTGGTCACCACTTTCTGCCTATGGTCTTTCAGCCAACTTTCAATCCAGCACAGTAGATTATCACTAATTCCAGAAGATTCTATCTCTTAACAAAAGCTTTCTGAAAGTCCAGGTAAACAATGTCAACCGGGTTTCCTTCATCCATTATCCTGGTGACTTCAAAAATCCAATTAAATTGATATTTGATCTTGATACTTTTAAGAGAGTTCAGAGAAGAATGACAGGACTTCGGGATATGAGGATAGGTTTCTTAGAGCAAAACTTGTTTCAGTGGAGAAAAGAAGATTAAGGGATAATATGAACCAGGTCTTTGAAATGCTGAGAGGGATAGATGTCATAAACATAGATCAATCTTCAACATTTCAGATAGTTTGTATAAGGAAGTTAAAAGTCAAACTTGTCAAATGCACTATTCATGTGACCCACCAACCTGTCCAAGGTGGACAGACACCTGTCTCTCCAGGCTGGAGCCCTGAGCCTGCAGGACAGCTGTTTGAGCTTCCACTGTGTGAAAACATGTTGTGAGGGCTCAAGATCAGCATCCCTGAAGGTGACCAGACTCTCCAGGATAGACTGCATGATGCCATGCTAATTGGCACCACCCAGGCTGGAAGCAGACTTCTGCACACATTCACCCCCCTTGGCAGGCCTTCCTGCTTGTGTGAGGCCACTAGTTTTCCTTTTATGTCTGAACCAATGAAGCCCTCATCTCTGTCCATCGCAGCAGAGCTGGGAGCAGACCTCACACTCTGGTGAGCTGTCTCCTGGGTTTCTCATTAGAACTTATGGAGGAAACAGTGCTTTTTTGTTCCCTCACAGCAATTGTGTCCTTTTGAAATTAGTATCCCAGCCATCTACAATACTGTTCAAATCGAATGACTACAATGGTGACAGTCATTGTTGGATTTCATAAACTTGTTTATCTTCCTTCAAAAGGAAAGTCACAAAATTCCCTGCATTCCGTTTGGGGCGCACAATTTGAATTAAGCGAAGATTTAGCACCCGGTGAGATGGGCTGCTAAATCTTGCTGAATTGGGCACTAAGAAAGAGAAAAAGTTGCAGGGTGGTATCGTAGGCGGGAATGGCCTCCGTGGGGCGCTGCCGGGGCGTTAGTGGGGCAAGGTGCTGATGATGTCAGTGCGACGCGGACATTCCAGTCGCGCTAACGCATCACAATATCCCCCGGGGGCAATTCTGGGGTGGGGGGAGCGCGAATGGACCTTTTCCAAAGGGGCAATTTCAACCCAACAGATTTTTGCGCTGTTGTTTTTCCTCTGTTTTGTTTATAATAGATTGAGATTCCCACACTGGCCATAGGTATAACCAGTCATTTCTGCACTGGGACAGTCTGGCTGCGCCGTGGGATTTCACGAGATTTTCATGGGAAAAAGTGGAGCGCTGATATCTCAGTGAGATGGAACTATTTACAAGGGCACTCGAGAAATCTCCCCGTATCCCGTATGGGGGCTCATTTTGACTTTGCATGATAGTATCGCTCCCTATTTTCATTTCCAGTGAAGTCAGTGAGGGAGAGTTGTAAAATGGGCCGCTGAATCAATATCGCCTGTTTGACGCTATCACCACAAGTCAAAATTACCCCATGTAAGTGTTTCTGCATGAAAACTCTTTTCTGAAAATCTCATCCAGTGTTTGCACTCATAAAGGTCTTAATTATCTATTTGGTTCAATTGAATCCGAACGAAAATGGCAGCTATTGGTTGGGGAGCGGCAGAGATACAGATGCACATCCTTGGAGAATTATAAATCCATATTAAACAGTCGGAAACTGAGGCAATGTAAACTAAACAATTTAAAGTTGGCTTATCTCCCATTTGGCGGCGAGAGATTTTCAACTGGGTGAAAACAATGGGTTTTCTCGGGAATTAACTATTGTTTCAGGGGATGAAGTGCTTGGTCATCATCAGCATGGGCAGTACCTCAGAATCGAGCAAGACTTCTTTCCACTCCTGAAGTGAGTTCTTTGGTGGCTGAACAGTCCAATACGAGAGCCACAGATTCTGTCAAAGGTGGGACAGATAGTCGTTGAGGGAAGAGATGTTTGCCGCACGCTCTTTCCGCTGTCTGCGCTTGATTTCTGCCTGCTCTCGGCGTTGAGACTCGAGGTGCTCAGCGCCCTCTCGGATGCACTTCCTCCATTTAGAGCGGTCTTAGGCCAGGGACTCCCAGGTGTCAGTGGGGATGTTGCACTTTATCAGGGAGGCTTTTAGGGTGTTTTTGTAGCGTTTCCGCAGCCCACCTTTGGCTCGTTTGTCGTGAAGGAGCTCCGAGTAGAGCACTTGCTTTGGGAGTCTCGTGTCTGGCATGCAGACTATGTGGCCTGCCCAGCGGAGCTGATCGAGTGTGGTCAGTACTTCAATGCTGGGGGTGTTAGCCTGATTGAAGACGCTGATGTTGGTGTGCTTTCCTCCCAGGGGATTTGTAGGATCTTACGGGGACATCGTTGTTGGTATTTCTCCAGCAACTTGAAGTGTCTACTGTGCACGAAGGGGAAATCAAGCTCCTTGTGGACAGCTTTAACAGTGGAGGGCATGCCTCCAGAGGCCTCTTCCATTTTGACACGTCTGTCTCACTGCCAGCAGCCCCAAGGTAAATCCTGGGGGGAGCTAAGGAACAGACTGGGAGTGGGGCAGCAGTGGGCTACCATGGTTCTAAGCAGCTAGCGAGAGTACTCCTGCTCGTCCAGCTCCACATTCAGGTATATATTTTTAAAACGTAACTTTTTGGTGGCGCCTCCAACAGTTCCTCAAAGGACCATTGGTTAGGCTGCATGTAGACCAGGTAATCCTGAACACAGCAGGCTCAAGACAAACACATTTCCGGGACATGTCGTAAGACTGATGTAAGGCCTCTTTATTAGCATATTCAAGGGGCTTAATACCTGTTTCAGGCTGGTGCGAGGGGCGCCTCTACAGTGCCTGAACTAATATGGTCTCGGACGTGTTTCCCATGCTGTTCAGGCTCGCCCCTTAAATTGCACCTCTGTGACCGGAAAAGGGGTGCAACAAGGTCAAATCTCCCCCCCCTAAGAATGCGGTAATACAAATGGATTGCTGTGTATAGACTTGCAAGGACCATGAAGAAATTGTGTATTTGAAGGAATTATATTTTTCATGCTGCATCGAAGGACATGGAGAAGATGAAGATTTCGTCTTTTACCCTTTCACTGTGAGAGGAATGAAAGTTGTGTGCACTGAGGGTGTGCTGTCTGAACCAAGTTGATCAATGGAGAACGAGTAGGGTTGCAAGAGGTCATGACGTTGACTGTGCACCACTGGTTGTTGGTATCAGCATCTTATGACATAAAGTAAATAACTTAGAACAACTTCACACTGAGTACAGCATGTTCTGTCTCACTTTATGGTTAACAACCAGTGTAATCTAGAAGTCTATCACGCAATGTTATTCCCATGGATAGCTGTAAACAAAAAAAACAGCTTCGCAGCATAAAACGAAAGCCGGAACACAATAAAGGTATTATTTTGTAAAGAATTTTCTTTTTCCAAATTCCTTCCCATTAAGTTGACCGTAGTGCTTAACAGACCATTTTAATTCAAGTGACTTTGTTGGACGATCCATTATTTGGACCAATTGCTTGATTTTATGTTTCCTTCTCTGTAAAGCATTTCACCACCGCTAATTACATATTTTATTTAAACTGAGCCTTCTTTCAAAAAGATTATTAGAATCTGGTCAGATGAGGATACTAGAAGAGTGAGACCTGAGCGAAACCCAAACGTGCATCTGAAATCTGGGAAAACACCCAGCAATGCGGAATTGGAGCTGAGTGTGGAGTCAATCTGGAGCATCCACGATGCTGAGAATGACGTGAGTAGCACGTGCAGCAAGTTGGTCTTACCGCGGGTGAAGGGTCCACAGCCAGTTAGGGAATGGAAAAACATCAGGAAGAGCAGTGCAAGGAAGGTAGTGCAAGGGTCCCCTGCGGTCATCCCCCTGCAAAACAGATACACCGCTTTGAGTACTGTTGAGGGGGATGACTCATCAGGGGAGGGCAGCAGCAACCAAGTTCATGGCACCGTGGCTGGCTCTGCTGCACAGGAGGGCAGGAAAAAGAGTGGGAGAGCGACAGTGATAGGGGATTCAATTGTAAAGGGAATAGATAGGCGTTTCTGCGGCCGCAACCAAGACTCCAGGATAGTTTGTTGCCTCCCTGGTGCAAGGGTCAAGGATGTCTCGGAGCGGGTGCAGGACATTCTGAAAAGGGAGGGTGAACAGCCAGTTGTCGTGGTGCACATTGGTACCAAAGATATAGGTAAAAAAAAGGGATGAGCTCCTACGAGACGAATTTAAGGAGCTAGGAGCTAAATTAAAACATAGGACCTCAAAAGTAGTAATCTCGGGATTGCTACCAGTGCCACTTGCTAGTCAGAGTAGGAATTGCAGGATAGCTCAGATGAATACGTGGCTTGAGCAGTGGTGCAGCAGGGAGGGATTCAAATTCCTGGGGCATTGGAAACGGTTCTGGGGGAGGTGGGACCAGTACAAACCGGACGGTCTGCACCTGGGCAGGATGGGAACCAATGTCCTAGGGGGAGTGTTTGCTAGTGCTGTTGGGGAGGAGTTAAACTAATATGGCAGGGGGATGGGAACCAATGCAGGGAGACAGAGGGAAAAAAATGGAGACAAAAGCAAAAGACAGAAAGGAGATGAGTAAAAGTGGAGGGCAGAGAAACCCAAGGCAAAAAACAAAAAGGGCCACTATACAGCAAAATTCTAAAGGGTCAAAGTGTAATAAAAAGGCAAGCATGAAAGCTCGGTGCCTCAATGCAAGGAGTATTCAGAACCCAGGCGAGGGCTCTAAGCTAGTTAGAATGGGTGAGAGCTCAGATCAACAGGACCCCAAGAAAGAATGCAAAAGGCAGGAGGCAACAGAGTAGAGTAAAGTATAAACAATAAGGTGATAGGATGGGACAATATGTATGAATATAAAGGGGTTGCAGGAGGGGTCAAAACTAAAAATCATGGTTTAAAAACGAGTATTAAAACACTCTACCTAAACGCACGCAGCATTCGAAATGAAGTAAATGAGTTGACGGCACAAATCATTACAAATGGGTATGATTTGGTGGCCATTACAGAAACGTGGTTGCAGGGTGGCCAAGACTGGGAATTAAACATACAGGGGTATCTGAAAATTTGGAAAGATAGACAAGAAGGGAAAGGAGGTGGGGTAGCTCTGTTAATAAAGGATGATATCAGGGCAGTTGTGAGAGATGATATTGGCTCTAATGAACAAAATGTTGAATCATTGTGGGTGGAGATTAGAGATAGTAAGGGGAAAAAGTCACTGGTGGGCGTAGTTTATAGGCCTCCAAATAATAACTTCACGGTGGGGCGGGCAATAATCAAGGGAATAAAGGAGGCATGTGAAAAGGGAATGGCAGTAATTATGGGGGATTTTAACCTACATATTGATTGGTCAAACCAAATCGCATGGGGTGGCCTTGAGGAGGAATTCATAGAATGCATACGGGATTGTTTCTTAGAACAGTATGTTACAGAACCTACAAGGGAGCAAGCTATCTTAGATCTGGTCCTGTGTAATGAGACAGGAAGAATAAACGATCTCCTAGTAAAAGATCCTCTAGGAATGAGTGATCACATTATGGTTGAATTTGTAATACAGATTGAGGGTGAGGAAGTAGTGTCTCAAACGAGCGTACTATGCTTAAACAAAGGGGACTACAGTGGGATGAGGGCAGAGTTGGCTAAAGTAGACTGGAAACACAGACTAAACGGTGGCACAATTGAGGAACATTGCAGCACTTTTAAGGAGATCTTTCATAGTGCTCAACAAAAATATATTCCAGTGAAAAAAAAGGGCGGTAAGAGAAGGGATAACCAGCCGTGGATAACCAAGGAAATAAAGGAGAGTATCAAATTAAAAACCAATGCGTACAAGGTGGCCAAGGTTAGTGGGAAACTAGCAGATTGGGAAAACTTTAAATGACAGAAAAGAATGACTAAGAAAGTAATAAAGAAAGGAAAGATAGATTACGAAAGTAAATTTGCGCAAAACATAAAAACAGATAGTAAAAGCTTTTACCAATATATAAAACGGAAAAGAGTGACTAAATTAAATGTTGGTCCCTTAGAAGATGAGAAGGGGGACTTAATAATGGGAAATGTGGAAATGGCTGAGACCTTAAACAATTATTTTGCTTTGGTCTTCACAGTGGAAGACAAAAAAACCATGCCAAAAATTGCTGGTCACGGGAATGTGGGAAGGAAGGACCTTGAGATCATCACTATCACTAGGGGGGTAGTGCTGGACAGGCTAATGGGACTCAAGGTAGACAAGTCCCCTAGTCCTGATGAAATGCATCCCAGGGTATTAAAAGAGATGGCGGAAGTTATAGCAGATGCATTCGTTATAATCTACCAAAATTCTCTGGACTCTGGGGAGATACCAGCTAATGTAACGCCTCTGTTTTAAAAAAGGGGCAGACAAAAGGCAGGTAACTATAGGCCGGTTAGTTTAACATCTGTAGTGGGGAAAATGCTTGAAGCTATCATTAAGGAAGAAATAGCGGGACATCTAGATAGGAATAGTGCAATCAAGCAGACGCAACATGGATTCATGAAGGGGAAATCATGTTTAACTAATTTACTGGAATTCTTTGAGGATATAATGAGCATGGTGGATAGAGGTGTACCGATGGATGTGGTATATTTAGATTTCCAAAAGGCATTCGATAAGATGCCACACAAAAGGTTACTGCAGAAGATAAAGGTACGTGGAGTCGGAGGAAATGTATTAGCATGGATCGAGAATTGGCTGGCTAACAGAAAGCAGAGAGTCAGGATAAATGGGTCCTTTTCAGGTTGGAAATCGGTGGTTAGTGGTGTGCCACAGAGATCGGTGCTGGGACCACAACTGTTTACAATATACATAGATGACCTGGAAGAGGGAACAGAGTGTCGTGTAACAAAATTTGCAGATGACACAAAGATTAGTGGGGAAGCAGGTTGTGTAGAGGACACAGAGAGGCTGCAAAGAGATTTAGATAGGTTAAGCGAATGGGCTAAGATTTGGCAGATGGAATACAATGTGGGAAAATGTGAGGTCATCCACCTTGGAAAAAAAAACAGTAAAAGAAAATATTATTTGAATGGGGAGAAATTACAACATGCTGCGGTGCAGAGGGACCTAGGGGTCTTTGTGCATGAATCCCAAAAAGTTAATTTGCAGGTGCAGCAGGTAATCAGGAAGGCGAATGGAATGTTGGCCTTCATTGCGAGAGGGATGGAGTACAAAAGCAGGGAGGTCCTGCTGCAACTTGTATAGGGTATTGGTGAGGCCGCACCTGGAGTACTGTGTGCAGTTTTGGTCACCTTACTTAAGGAAGGATATACTAGCTTTGGAGGGGGTAAAGAGATGATTCACTAGGCTGATTCCGGAGATGAGGGGGTTACCTTATGATGATAGATTGAGTAGACTGGGTCTTTACTCGTTGGAGTTCAGAAGGATGAGGGGTGATCTTATCGAAACATTTAAAATAATGAAAGGGATCGACAAGATCGAGGCAGAGAGGTTGTTTCCACTGGTCAGGGAGACTAGAACTAGGGGGCACAGCCTCAAAATACGGAGGAGCCAATTTAAAACCGAGTTGAGAAGGAATTTCTTCTCCCAGATGGTTGTGAATCTGTGGAATTCTCTGCCCAAGGAAGCAGTTGAGGCTAGTTCATTGAATGTATACAAATCACAGATAGATAGATTTTTAACCAATAAGGGAATTAAGGGTTATAGGGAGTGGGAGAATAAGTGGAGCTGAGTCCACGGCCAGATCAGCCATGATCTTGTTGAATGGCGGAGCAGGCTCGAGGGGCTAGATGGCCTACTCCTGTTCCTAATTCTTATGTTCTTATGTCATGAAGGAATGCTGTTCCTCACCTGATATTATGATGGGTGAAGTACTAAAGATAGAAGAGTCGATTTCCATCTTTACCTCATTGCATGGCAAAGGTACGGAAAGGAAAGTTTGGTGGGAGGGTCGCACACCCCTTGGAGAACTATCAGATTTATCTCTCAGTAATTTCAGTGGAATGAAATCCATCTGGTTCTGTTACTGGTGTACAGTACTCGGCACCAGATCTTCCTTCCTCCGCTCCTCCTCGATAGTATGTAACACCCGGGTGGTAAAAATAAACACATACCCCACACTTGCCAAGTTTACTTCATTTATAATTAACTCACTTTGCCCTGAATTCTGATAGCAAACTGTGCCTTAGTGGTAACAAAAAGTAATTGCATTCCGTGAACATTCTGGCACCAAAATACCACAGAGGCTCTGCTGATCACTGCCACTGAAACTGCCATGGGAAACCAGAGGAATTCCCAAGGAAACGGGGCAGACCCACATTTCTGCAATGTCTTGGTGTTCTGTCCGCCCCCCTCTAAGGCAAATGATGGGCTTGGGCAGGACCAGATGTGGAGATTCACTGCTGCAGGCCCTGGATAGGGTTCTGACATTTAGGGGTACAGTAACGTAGTGGATGTGTTACTGCACTGCTAATCCACTGAAAGAGAGTTCAAATCCCACCATGGTAATTTGAATTCATTTATAAAAATCTGAAAATAAAATACTGGTATCAGTGTGAATCTGTTGGATTGTTGTAAAACACAACTGGTTCACTACTGTCCTTTGGAGAAGGAAACCTGCAGTCCTTACCCGATCTGGCCTATCGTGACTCCACACCAATGTGATTGAGTCTTAGCTTCTCTCTGAAGAGGCCTAGGGGCTGAAATTCAGTGTCTCAGGGAGACCCGTTACTGCCCGTTCACACCGGCCATGTGGTGGGATCCCGTGGCCCCCGCTTTGTGATCAAATGGCCGCCGCAACCCAAATTCCGGTCGGGAATTTTTCGGCCTGTACCCGATTCCACCCCGATATTGATGACCGCCGCAAGTGCGTCATCAGAACGCGCACCACTGCTCTCCCTCACCTGGAAAATAAACCCAGCGAATTTCACCGAAAAAAAATCGATGCCCCGCCGCGCGGTGCCCCCGATAACTTTTTCTGTCGGTGCACCTTATCCAGAGGGTGTGCGCCCCGGCAGCACGGCAGCCCTTCAAGGGGAGGGCCCACTACCACAGCCGCCATGTATTTATTTTTGCCGGCCGACTTCCCTCTTGGGTGCCAGGTCGCTGGCTCGGCCGAAACCCTCCCTGGTGGCCCAGTGGCCGAAGATTTAAAATGAATGATTCTCTCCCCTTTATGGAGGGGAGAGAACGTGAAGGCGCACATGCGCTGTGATGTCAACACCACTCCACCGCTGATTGACAGTGGCGGAGTCCCGGTCCCGATCCAAATTCAGCCCCTCAGCCTACCTTTCTGTCAATCTCCCCCCCCCCCACTATGACCGACTTCCGGTGGTACTTCAAAGTCCTGAAAATCGATCGTACGGCCGCCTCATGGATCCCAGCAGTAAAACCAGGTAAAACTCATGGGTGCCCCAGCTTTCTGGTGTACCTGAATTTCAGTCCCCTAGTTTCAAACCACTTCTTCTTAAGCAGTCCCTCGGAGTTGAGGATGACTTGCTTCCACACTAATATGAGCTCTTAGGTGACTGATGAGACCAATGCGGGATCTACAGTCTTCGTCACAGGTGGTTGAAGAGACGGGTGGGTGGGGTGCTTGGATTGTCATGTGCTCCTTCCACTGATGTGCTTGGCTTCCATGTGCTCCCAGTGAAGAGACTCGAGGTGCTCAGTGCCCTCCCGGATGCTTCCCCTCCACTTTAAGTGGTCTTGTGCCAGGAATTCCCAGGTATCAGTGGGGATGTTGCACTTTTTCAAGGAGGCTTTGAGGGTGTCCTTGAAGTGTTTCCTCTGCCCACCTGGGACTCGCTTGCTGTGTCAGAGCTCTGAGTAGAGCGCTTGCTTTGGGAGTCTCGTGCCGGGCATGCGGACAATGTGATCCGTCCATCGGAGCTGATCGAGCGTGGTCAGTGCTTCGATGCTGGGGATGTTGGCCTGAGCAAGAATACTGAAGTTGGTGTGTCTATCCTGCCAATAGATTTGCAGGATCATGCAGAGGCAGCGTTGGTGGTACTTCTCCAGTGCTTTGAGGTACCTGCTGTACATAGTCCATGTCACTGAAGCATATAGGAGGGCGAATATCACTACTGCTCTGTAGACCATTAGTTTCATGCCGGGTTTGAGATTCTAGTCTTGAAACACTCTCTTCCTCAGGTGACTGAAGGCTGCACTGACACACTGAAGGCGGTGTTGGCATTCGTCATCGACGTCTGCCCTTGTTGACAGTAGGCACCCAAGGTATGGAAAGTGGTCCATGTTGTCCAAGGTCTCATCATGGATCTTGCTAATGGGGGGGCAGTACTGTGTGGCGGGGGCAGGTTGGTAGAGAACCTTTGTATTACAGCTGGTTAATGTAAGGCCTATACTCTCGTACAATTCGGTGAAAGTGTCGACGAGAGTTTGGAGTTCGACCTCCAAGTGTGCGCAATGCAAACATCGTTTGCATACTATAATTCAATGTCAGAGGATGGGACGACCTTGGATCTGGACTGGAGGTGACGGAGTTTGAACAATTTCCTGTTTGTTCTGTGGATTAGCTCCACTCCAGCGGGGAGCTTATTGAGGGTGAGATGGAGCATTGCAGCAAGGAAGATCGTAAAGAGCGTTGATGCGATGACACAGCCTTGCTTGACTCCAGTCCGCATGTGTATTGGGTCTGTGGTGGATCTGTTGGTCAGGATCATGGCTTGCATTTTGTCATGAAGCAGGCGAAGGATGGTGACAAACTTTTGAGGGCAGTCGAATTTGAGAAGGCAACTCCATAATCTCCTACAATTGGAGATCAGCACCGCCAACCACGAGCGATTTCACTACAGGACAAGAACAATTCCACCAATGGGTCGCTGTCAAACATTAAATTTACTCCCATCATTCATAGATTCATCTAATAACACTCGGAGAATGTAAGCTGATTGTAATCCTCCAGATTTTCTCATCCTGAAATTCCACAGAGCACATCAGACTTCTCCATGCTGCGAAGACAGTTAGGGGACATGGAGGTTTTGCAACACATTACCCTCTGAATGCAGTCATTTTAATACAATACAGAAAGATCCAGGTTTCATTTTTTCTGAAATAAATTGGATAATTGAGGCAAATATTTCTTATAATTACTACTCTTTAATTATTAAATGTTTTTGTATAATTCTACTGCATTTTTCTTCTTCAATAATGTCCTTCTGCATTTAAAGTGCAGACAAGTGCATGATTCGATATGAAATGAACCAAAAATGAATAAAACTATTTCTCCCATGAGCTCATAATTGTCAAAATATCCATTTTCATATTAATGTATTGCTAATATATGTACATATCTAACCTAGTGGAGATGGAATATCAGATACTCTAGAGATACAACCAATCCCTTTGGAATGGGAAGAATTTCAAATTCAGCGGGAAATAGAAAAAATGAAGTGAAATAGAGGTGAGAATACCTCTCTAAAGAAACCGCAGCTACTCATGGATACAGGAGAAAAAGTCCTTTATCCAGAGTACTATGCAGATGCCTGACCTGAGACTCAGAATATCTGATCTCATTACACTTCTGTAGTTTGGCAACTGTGAAAATGCTCCTTATACATCCGCAGAGTTACTTAAAAATATTTTGCAGTTTTTTGCATTATTGACATTTATATTCACTGCAGACCTAATGTAATTAATTTTTTTAAATACATGCAAAATTCAGCAGTAATTGGCTGTGTCAGTCTGAAAGGCTATAGGATGTCTGGGGCACAACTTTCCCCAAATGCCGATTTTTTGCGCATTGCTAGAGTTACACCTCTTTTTTTTGGCACCGACTACTCCAAAAAATTAACTTGCAAGTTTCCCCATTCTATTTTTTGAAATTGGAGCCGCACAACCTGTCCTTTAGCTTCGGGGGGTGGAGCCTAATATCTGCGCCAAACAAAGATGCTCCCCCTTCTGCTCTTGCGCCAAAAAAAAATGAAGTTTTTGACGTTACTGCTATGTTACAGCTCCCGGTCTGCATTCGGCAATTTTTAAAGGATCAGTTGTGTGTGAGAACTTTAATTCTCAGTGGAAAAATGCAATGCGGCTCAAGGACCAAGAATTTCTCACAGGATGAAGTGGAGGCACTGGTTACTGTAATTGAGGCCAGATGGCACGAGCTGGACACCAGCAGAGGTGACATAAAAGTTTCACCAAAAGAAATGAAGAAACACTGGAACCAACTTGCAGAAGATTACTGTGCAATGGTGACCAGCCCGAGGTCTAGAGGCCAGTGCAAAAAGAACTGGTAGGACCTTGGTCAAGTAGTTAGTGTAAATAATACTTTGATTAATTCACTGGAATTGCAATTGTAAATGTAACCATCTGTATGTGTCCCACCCAGCAGAAAGACACCCTCTCTACAAAGTTATATTTTCATCTTTGCAGAGGAAGGTGACACACAACAAAAAGGAAAGAACTCGAACAGGAGGAGGCCTGACAAATCTGCACCCACTGACACACATGGAAGACAGGGTCGCTGCTTTGATGGGTCCTGTCTGGAGAAAAGCAACCACCACTGCACAAGCTGGGCCCATAATCGAGGGAGAGGGTAAGTCCTGCAAATTCCAGAGTCTGGCTTTGCTAAATGTTAAGTACTGCATGGGCTAGCCATGCTTCGGTTCATGGGGATGTGTACGTCAGCTATGCTTCGGTTGATGCAATGTGTTATCATTCATTGTGGTCCTTAAAATGAGCCTGCTGCCTGCGCTGTGTGACCTACTCATGCCACCCTGCCCCTTCCTCTGCTGCAAACCATTTGTCTGTTCTGTTATATTTTGCAGAACTTGAGGCCAACCATGATGAGGCTGAAGCCGATGCAGAAGAAGATTCAGACACAGACGAGCCTGAAGAGGAGAAGATCTTCCAATCCCACCTTCCAGACCAAGAGCATGGGGGTGAGGGGGAGGGGGAGGGGCAGGATGAGGAGATGGATGAAGCCCCCACTGTTGTACTCACACTGGAGGAGGTGCAGGTGCCTCCCATTGAGGAGCCAGGCCCTTTCCTGAGTGGTACGAGTGTTGGGACAGTCCATGGTTTCCCACAGTCTGGGGATTCCAATGGGATGCAGTGAGTCACACACAGGGTGAGGAGGAGAAGGAGAGCTCGACCATGCCCTCCTGAGGTGCAGGATCTAACAGATGTGGTTCAGATGATGGCAATGAGTGCGGAGATCACTGACCTTACACGATCACTCCTGGACACCATCAGTGGGGTGGGTGATGAGATATTGGGACTGTCGGGAGAAGTAACAATACTCTCACAAGAAATGGGAACACTGTCTGGGAACATGAGGGAGGGAATGTCGCAGCCAGCTGGTGTATTGTCGGTGATCATGAGGGACTGAATGTTGCAGGTAGTTGATATTGTTGGTGAACAAGCCAAATGAGCCAAAGGTGGGCAGCAGAAACGTTACAAGGACACCCTCAAAGTATCCCGGATAAAGTGCGACAACACCACTGACACCTGGGAGTTCTTGGCCGAAGACCGCCTGGGTGGAGAAGAAAGTGCATCCGGGAGGGCGTTGAACTCTTCGAATCTCAACGGCGAGAGCGTGACGAGGTCAAACGCAGGCAGCAGAAGGAGCATGTGGTAAACCAGTCACACCCAACCCTTCCCTCGGCGAATATCTGTCCCACCTGTGACAGAGTCTGTGGCTCTCGTGATGGACTTTTCATCCACCAGAGAACTCACTTCAGGAGTAGAAGCAAGTCTTCCTCGATTCCGAGGGACTGCCAATGATGATGATGATAATGATGATGATGATGACGGCGAACATGAGGGAGGGAATTTTGCAGGTAGTTGAGACACTGCCGGTGAACATGAGGGAGGGAATGTCGGAGTTAGCTGCTGCAATAATTAAACATGCCTAGATCCCGTGCCCGTTGACAGAATCAACTGCCACTCCCACTCCAATCCCCAGACTAGCCTCTGAAGAGGTCCAAGCAGGGACTTCCACATTACTGTCTGCCCACACTCCCCCATCAAGAAGTGCGCGTTAACCGAGATGTTCGAAGGAATAAGCTTGGTACATACCCGAGAAAAGCTACGCCACCGCCTATGGGCAGGGGTGGAGTCAAGTAGACCAAGCACAGTGGGTGGTCTTAGAATAAGGTAGAGGAGAGATGGGTGCAGCCTTTCTTTGCTGCTGTTGTTGTTATTATTATTGTTGTTACTGTTGTAACTGTTCTCAAATTTAAAGTTTTTTGTAAGTTATGTAAATTTACAAGTTTAAAAGTTTGTAAGTGATCTTAAAGTTTGTCAGTGGTCTTAAAGTTTGTAAGTGATCTTAACTGAAAAGTTTAAAGTTTGATACAAGAATATTTTTATTAAAGTTAAGTTAAGTACAAACAAGTGTTAAACTTTTGAATAAAATATATTTTAAATTATAAATGAATCATTTCCATTATTTGTTCCTTTATTAACACAACTTTTTGAACGAAAGAAGAATCATTTCCATTATTTGTTCCATTAACACAACACAACATTACGGAACAGGTCCAAACAGTAAACATGGTCCACGTGGAACAGTTACCGCTGAACCTTCAGGCAGCAAAGCGTTCACGGATGAGCTGCTGATGCAAGGCTCGATCAATCCTTAAAGGGGCATGATGGCCCGCCGTCATGTTCCGGGTTCAGGTAGCTGCATGGCTTCCTCTTCCTCGTCCTCCTCCTCCTCTTCCTCCTCCTCATCAGCCACTCTCACCTCAGGTGGGTCTTCTACTATCAGCTGCTGCTGCCTCATGATGGCTCAGTTATGCAGCATGCAGCACACAACAGTGAACTGACTGACAATCTCAGAGGAGTAGCCTCGGGAATGGTTCAGGCATTGGAAACATTGTTTCAAGATGCCAATGGTCCTCTCTATTATGCTGCATGTCACAGTGTGCGACATGTTGTATTCCCGGTCAGCTTCCTTCCGGGTTACGCGTAGGGAAGTCATGAACTAGGTGGTGAGGCCATACCATTTGTCTCCCAGCAGCCAGCTCTGCCCTTCTGGCTGCTGCTGAAACATGGCAGAAATAGCGCTCTTGCATAGGATGAACGCATCATGGATGCTCCCTGTATATTTCGCATCAACTGACATGATGTGATACATTAATGGAGTGGAAACCTTTAGTGTCCCTGTACATCTCGGAATCCTCCAAAGGTGCTCACAAGGCGTTGTGGCTACAATGAATGCAGCCCTGTACCAGCCCTGGAAAAGCCCACAGCCCTGTCACGCATTGCCTGGGCGGTCATGGGGAACTTTATGTAGTCATTCCTCGGTGCATATAGTGCAGCTGTCACCTGCCGAATGCAGAAATGTGTTGCATATTGAGAAATGGCGCACACATCCCCACATGTGGCCTGGAATGATCCAGATGCATAAAATGAATGTGCAGCTGTAACCTTCACTTCAACTGACAAAGCAGTCCTTTTGACACTTCCAGGATTGCAGGTCTGCTTTTACTAACTCACATATCTCGGCTACAACTTCTTTGCGAAAACACAGCCTTCTCACACAGTCTGCAGCACTCAGGTGCAGGTATGAATGCCTATCTCGATATACACGATGTGGGTAAGGCCTCCTGCCCATCATCCTATGTGCTCTGAGGTTCCTCATGCGATTACATCGAATCAATCGTTTCCTCCACTGCACCATCATGCAGAAAGCTTGCACGAGGTATGGCCTTGTCAATATTGCCCCCATAATTAAATTGTACCTTTGCAAGAAGCTCAAAACAGCAGGGCAAGCAGTTAAAGCTTCTCTGCTCTCTCTCTCTCTCTCCCTAAGAACCACACCCTGGTCTGCGCATGTGCAATAGGCTTGTTTAGAATGGGAAGCTAGTCATTCAAATGGGGACATTTGGGGCAATGAAGTCGATTGCAATTCTTTAATTTTAGATTTTTTTCAAAATACCACCCCACCATCGATCGGACGTCTCCTCACCAGGCTTGAGGGTCGGCCGGCAGAATCGCTCCCTTGCCCGGTTACACAGGGGCTCGGCAAACACCCACAACCCCACCGACTTCTTTTGAAGCTGCTGCATAGTGTAAGACTTCTCATGCCTTCAGATCGGGGGCAGGAGGTGGGGGGTGGGGGGTGGTTGGGTGAGGGGTGTGGAAGTCGATTTTTTGAAGCCGAGCCCTGAGCCCCTGTGTCCGGTGAGGGAGCAATTCTGCCGGCCGACACTCCGACCTTCGAGCCCGGTGAGGAGACGTTTGGTGGTGGCGTGGCACTTTGAAAAAAAGCTTCATGGTGCATATTTAATGTCTTCTTGACTCCCTCCAAACCTTCGCATAAAAACAATGGCGTCTTTCTGCGTCGATTTTTTAATGCACACTGGTTTTTCTTAAGTGTGCAGAAGGTATTTTGGGAGTGGTCACATACTCCGTCCTCAGAGAAATGTAAGTTGGCCAAACTTGTATAAATCTGAAAAACTGCCGCAGACATCAGGTTACGCCCTCATGACACAAAAAAATCGTAACTATCTGAGTTACGCTGGTGCACAAACTTTGGGGAAACTTGGATATTTTAATTTAGGCCAAAAAAACAGTCCAGAGAACTGGGGAAAATTGATCCCCTGGTGTGGGAAATGAGGAAAAAGTCACACTATTAAAGTAAGGGGCGCTCTTTAGGAGGTGCATGGGGTAGGGGTGCAGTAACAAGAGGGAGGGATCATTATAATTTTGTGCGATATTGTAAAACGGATGATAGCGAATCGGCAGACGTCAACAGAAATAAAAATCAGGAGAGATGTAAAATGGGCTGTCGATTTGCTATCACCCATTTTACCCTTTCGCACAAAGGCAGAATTACCCCCTAGAACATTACTTTGCATCTTACTATACACACCTAACCTGGGGGTACTCGCCTTTGAGAGTGGAGGGTTTATTTTCTAATGGCCATTATTGTATCCTATTAATCCATTTATTTTAACAGGTGGAAATAACACTGATCAGAAAATATAGCCTTGGCTATCCAGACTCCAGCACTAAGATCCCTTACCTAGATGAGCATAACATTTATGAAAATGAAGTAACAAACCCACATACTTGGAACTACTATGTATAGAATATGTATATATATATATAGAGCACTCACTGGCTTATCTATAAAATATGAGTTTAATTTCTCACATGGGATCGACTGTAGCTGATTTGTGACTTTACTGCTTATCGATTATCCATTCAGGCTAACCATTTTATTTTGTGGAGAAATGTTAGAAACTGTATCATCCATGTCACTTTAATTAATTAATTTCTTTCAACTGAAAAATTATAATTAGGTTCAAAGTATTGTTGGAAAGAGAAAATCAGCATCTTCATTTTTCTCTAGACTTCAACGCTGCATTCCTCGAAATCAAATTATTAAATCTCAACAGTTACTGGCCTTGACAGCTCAACCAGTTTTTCCAATGAGCAGGTCCCAGATTCCAACGTGGGTCCCAGATGCATGAGTTGGTCACAGCTGGCATGATGGTAACGGTTCTGCTGATGGATTCGGCCAGGGTTCCTGCTCCTGATTGCTATCCATTGATCTCTGCTAGAAGCGCACATGTGCAGACAGTGGGCGAGGACAGAATAAGACTTAACTATGATATCTTCCATGGTCAAAAGTCACTGACACTCACTGTCAAGTGTCACGCATGAAAAACTTGAATGCCATGCAGCTTTTAAAGACTGCAGGAAAAAATGAACGGGTTGAAAAGTGGAATAAACTGTCTGAAAGGGTGGTGGAAGCGGATTGAATAGTAACTTTCAAAAGGGAATTGGACATATACTGGAAAAGGAAAATGTGCAGGGCTATGGGGGGAGAGCAGGGGAGTGGAACTAATTGGATAGCTCTTTCAAAGTGCCAGCAACAACATCAACTTGCATTTATACAGTACCTTTAATGTAGTAAAATGACCAAAGGTGATTCATAGGAGTATCAACAGAATCTGACACTGAGCTACATAAGGAGATATTAGAACAAGCACTAGGGGCCAAATGGGCTCCTTCTGTGCTTTATGAACTTAACTGCTAGCAGAGAAGCTTTAAACATGGATGAGAGCGCATACCTGTGCGCACACACACACACACACACATACAAACACACATACATACACACACACACACCCTCGCACATTCACACACACCCTCGCACATACACACACAGGCATACACACACACACACACGGACATACATAAACACACACACATACATACACACACACACGCACACATGCATACACACACACACACATACACAGATGCATACACACACACACCCTCACACACACACAGATATACACACACACAGACCCTCACACACACCCTCACACGCACACATGCATACACACACACAAACTCACACAACACACATACACATACACACACACAAACACACACATACACAACACACACACACACACACACATATGCACACACACACACACACAACTTTCTTTTGGGTAGTGTAAATGCGGCACTGCATGGCTGAAACACAACTGCAGTTACCTACCAGTCTCAGAGACACTATTTGCAGCATTATTTACTGTCCACATCAGTTCATCTGTAATGCGAAACAAAGTTATGTTGGATGACATTTTTTTATTAAGAAGGCATGATAGATTACATTGTTTGAAAAATCGCCTTTGATTCCTCATTGGGAGAGATGGTGTAGCACTCTATCGAGTAATGACAGAGGTTGGTTGAACCAGTCAGCAGGCAAAGAGGAAGGCAAGTGGATAGGGAGTGACAGTTATTTTCTGATTTAATGGCTGTAAATGGAATGCAGGTGACAATAAAAGATTGATTGCCTTTACCTCTGCACTTAGATCAATATAGCAAAGATAGTAAAATGATTCCCTAAAGAGGGTGTAACAAATTAAATCACATTAGCATTCTCGTTATACTGTCTGCAGACATTCTAAATGCAAATAATAGGCACTATCAGCCAAATTCCCAAGTTACAACATTACTTTTAACTATGAAGGAAAGACAAAAGATGTTAGAAAGCCTCAATGGGCCCCAAGTGAAAGAAATTAAGCTCAGTCGAATTTAGAAAGCAGGCAATGAAGCCTTATTAAAGCCTTTTCATCTTCATCCGCCTGGATCAACAACCTGCCATTGTCAAGTCTTTATGTGCAATAAGTGTCTGTGCCCACAGGTAGCTTTAGTATTCAATAGTGGAGTGATCCAGTATTTGCAGTTCCTAGGAAGGGTGGTTGCAGGAAAATATTAACTCAATTGAAAAATGAGGGAAATGATCAAGCAAGGATAACCACTTTGTGGGTCCCCAAAAGCTGGCGAAATATGAAGTTGCCTGATATTCTCAATTGTCGGAGCAGTTATTAACACGGTGCTACCTTTACTGGTTCAAACAGAACAGGAGGTACATTCACTGTCATTGTGAGAATATCAAAGATAGATCGTTATATAGTTTACATTTTCACACCATCCAAAAGCACTTTACAACCAAAAACATTGTAACATAGTAACATTAAGAAGATTCAGCCCCTCAGTCCTGCTCCGCCAATCAATTAGATCATGGCTGATTGGTATTTTCCTGCCTTTGCTCCATATCCCTTGATACCCTTACCTAACAAACACATTATTTTTGAAATGCAGTTGCTGTTGCTACATAGACAAACATGACAGTCAAATTCTGCTCAGCGACTTCCCACAAACAATGAGTAACCGGATAATCAGGGGGTTTAGGCGCTTTTGGTTGAGCCAGTAATATCAGCCAGGTCGATTGTAATTCCTTGCACAAGTGGTGATGATATCTTACGATATTGAGTTATGTGTTAGTAAACAAAAAAAAGATTTGCTCAATATGTTTTCATGAAGATGGTGACTCTATCACGTTGTCTATAAATCTCCCCAGATATTTTTCACAGACATGTTGTATGGCTGGATATTTCGCACTGTGGGATATTAGACGGTTCATAAAGTGAACACCCACTGTCAGAAATTGAGGCCATATTTTAAATGTCAAATAACTGTATGATTTTCAATATGAATTAAATAACTTGGGTTCACCATTGCATATATTCATACCACAGCACTAATACTTTCCAGGTTACATGTGACAGAATAATACTGTCATTCTCGTGGAAGATATAACTGTTAGTGGCATTTGCTGTAAGTGCGATTCAGACCAGAATATTCTTCATCATCTATTCAGTGCTTCAAGTTACTGGTCTTCAAGAAAAAAGAAACTGGAAAAAGGTGAAATGTGCAGCTTTTAGCAAAAAGAAAAAATCATTTTATGTTCTGTATTTTCTTAACCTTTTTCAAATAAGGTAGTGGTGTCAAGTGTATGCGTTGTACCACTGAAGAATAGTATTCATATTCCTCGGATGTAAAAAGTTTGGCACTTCAATTTACAATGTCCTTGTGATGGATGAGAACAAGGTCAAAAAGTTAAATTCTCACTGGCGAATATACTTTTGCCATTTTGTTTAGAGTTCCTGTATTTTCAGTTTGGGAAGCAGATGAGAAAAGACTATTTTCTATGAGAGTCTTTGCACTATCAGCATTTAGGATCAAGAGTGATTATTTCTCACACCCTTTTAACTGGTATAGAGCAGTTGAGCCATGTTGTGATGGTCTTCGCAGAGTGATCTTAGACGGAGTGCATTTAACAGAGTGTTAAACTTGGGAATTTGGAGGGAGTAGGGCTGGAATTTTGCCAGAGCTCAGCGGATGGGATGGGTAGCTGTTGAATTTAAAATGATTGACAGCGAGTTGGGACGCCGCTGTCAACCCGCCGCCCCACTGCTTTTGCAGATGTCGGGTCTGTCAACACTGATCAGACACGACACGCAGTGGCGGGGGAGACAATTCAGGTCATTATGACCTTGATAAGAGCCTATTATAAAGAATTTTGAGCTGAACTTACCATTTTACCAGGTTGTCCATTGGGTTTAGGCTGCTCGAGGATTACATCAGGTAAGGATATGAGGGGTTGCATGACCATTAATTCATTTATTTACTTGACAGCTGAATTTGTGCTATAAAAGATCCATCTCACAGCAATTCACTTTACAAGATCAAAAGCTGTTGCTTACTGGAAGGCACATTGAGCTTTATGCAGATTGCAAGTGTTTGGAGCAATCTATCTATCCAGTGTCACCTCAATGGAACAACCCCTCTCACCATTGACAGATCGCTTCTGTCATTTCAAGTTCACTTGCCATCTATTGGTGCCCTTGGTGCTAGGTGCCCTTGAAGCTGTTACACCTTGGTCCTCAGACCATGATCAGCCCCAACACCAGCATCACCAGGCACACCAGCATCGCCAGGCACACCAGCATTGCCAGGCACACCAGCAACACCAACAACAACACCATCAACCTTCTCCACAATCCACTGATGCTGCACAGGACACAGGGTATTAGCACATTGCTGCCTAGGACGCCAGGGTGGCCACACCATGGCCAGATTTACTTCACTTGACGCTGTGCACACTGGCTGCCACATGATGCGCCAGGTTGGCACCACCCCACACCAATAACATAAAGCATCCCGGCAATGCCCAAGCCATTCCTTTCACACTCATCACCACTGCGGGGGTACCGTTATATCTCACCATTCACTGCAACTCACTAAGCCACTTCCAAAGGTGCACACAAATCTGTCCAAGAACACAAAGTGTTGAAAATAAAGATTTCAATGTTTGACAACACATTAACAGAAACTTCATATGAGCATCGGCTAAAACACCCAAGTGCCTACCCTGGTGTGTTGTTAGTTTGTATGACTGGACTAGCTCAGGGGTGGGCAATTATTTGGGCTGGAGGGCCACTTAACAAGTTTTGTTGAGCTGTTGAGGGCAGCCCACCAATGTTCGCCCTAAGGCGCGCGGTTGCACGGTTGCACAATAATCGTGCGGTCCCGCGCCGGCCGCACAGTAAATTTAAAGGGAGCGTGCACGAAAGAAAATTAGAGGGAACATTGCATAAACATAAATTGGGATACTAGGCAGATGCTATCTTACATACACAAAATGTATTCAAAACTGCTTAAAAATCAATCATAGATAAAAGGTAAAAATGTTAAGGTACCTTCTGGTCTCTGTAAATCAGTGCTGTGAAATAGAACTATACCCTCTTTACAGCCTGTGTCAGCATCAATTCCCCACCTCAGTCAGCCTTATGTCCCTCTGCAAAGATTATTACTGCCAATTGGTGCCAGATGAGAACTCCCCTGCCATCGTACTCAGGATACCGGTAGAGGAAAGATGCAGCGCTGGTCACTTTCCTTGGTAATAAAGTTGTAGGGATGAGCAGCCATTACTCCACTCTGAAGTGGCTAGAGCATATTCAAGTATGCAGTGCATTCTGGGTACAGACATCTGCCACTGGGGACCAGAATCACGGAATGGATCCTTTTAAGATCGGACCAGGGAGAATCGCATTTGCGAATTATTCATTTGAATGAAGTTTTATTATGGTTTTTCCTTGGCTGCAGTTCGGGTCTGTCCTTGACTCATGGGAAGTGAAAGTGGATAGACAAATGTGGAGATCATGCTCCGGCTCACGTTCTATTTTTGTCCCATCCAGCGAGTCAGACAGAATGAAATGGTAGGCCGGATATTACCCGCGGGCCGTATTTTGCCTACCACAGGACTAGGATGGGACATTAAAAGGGAAGAGAATCTCCCTGCATGCTGTTACACCCTCCATAAGCATATGGAGGGAGTCATGGGAGAACTTGGGTGCAGCCCTGCACCTTTGTGCAGTGCTTGTCCATGTTTGAAGCACCTCAATGCTGTAGAACATTGATAGCACAACTGTCAAAGAAAATTTGGAAATGGTCTCTTTAAGGAAACTGGCTGATGAAGTGTCATCTAATGACATCATCAGACCCGTTTCCTTCAATTGGTTGGGAAACGCGCTAGGCGGGCTTAACAATCCCAATCAGCCCAATCGTAAAATAATTTCTACACAGCGAGCTGGAGCCAGCAGCAAGGTCAGGACCCACCACCGACCCCAGGCGCACCAGATCCGCCAAGGTAGGGGAAATCGCAGCCTGGGAATTCATACCAAAGAGTCAAGGATAGCAGGTAGGTGATTGCTTGGTGAGTATTGCAACCTCTTTTTTCTTTAAGCTAGACAGTGGTTTAAACTAAGAGCTGGGGAACTATAACTAATTACTAACTTAAATAGACAAACTAATTAAAAGTGTTGCTCAGTGGCTAGCACACTCACCTCTGAATCAGAAGTTTGTGGGTTCAAGTCCCACTCCAGAGACTTGATCACAAAAATCTAGGCTGACACTCTAGTGCAGTGCTGAGGGCGTGTTGCACTGTCGAAGATGCCATCTTTCGGATGAGATGTTAAACTGAGACCATATCTGCTCTCTCAGGTGGATGTAAAAGATCCCACGGGCTAGAACCTCCACTTTGTTTGCCTGCTTAACGCCCACTTAACACCCATTTTCCTGCTGAAATTATGTATAATGCCCAGATATCGCCCATTTTGGCACAAAATGGAAACTGGTGGACATTTTTTGGAAACTTATCGCCGAGCGTTATTTTCCCCATGTGCTTAACACTGAGAAAAAATATTACCACCCCCCCACTTTTTTTGGGCGGAATCAGCAGAATGGGCGAATTCAACGCCTATAATATCGCCCAGCATTACTTTCAGAACGGAATTAATGCCGAGATTCAATATTATCGCCTGCCCACAGTTTTTTGCCATAAAGAGCATATTTACCCAAACTAGCGGCCATGGAGATCGCCCATCGTGAATTTCACTACCTCGCACACATATCACCCACAAGATCGCTCGCTCAAAAAACCGCCCACACAAAGTAGAACCAACCGGAACGAATCACAGCGTTATGGACGCCATGTTGTAGATCACAAGTCGGGTCCATTAAAAGGCTGCTGTGCTTTAACCTCGGGGGAGTTTGGATGTACTCTGCAGGTCAATGGAGTTGATGTGAACATCTCTAAAAACATCTTGACCATACTGTGACCAATTGGAATTGAAGAGCTGTGTTCGTCGGGACATTTCTTGTTTGTGTGCAATCGGTGGAAAACAGAGAGCTACGCAATGAGGCCTGTCCTTTCTCACCCTCTCTTGGTGATTAAATACATGCAGCAGACTAGACATCGCAGAAGGAATGCTGCACAGCATTATGTGCCCAAAGTACGAAGTGACATTCAGACAAGGAGGACCAGACGTTACACCCCCCGCAAGTACAAGGAAAAGCATTCTTACTTCGACTTGCCTGACACCACCTGCCTTCGGAGACTGCGCTTCCACAAAGAGGTTATCACTGAGGTATGCCAGCTGATAAGGGCAGATCTGCAGCCTGCCAGCACCATCAGAGCTGCATTGCCTGTCGAGGACAAAGTCACTGCGGCACTGTCGTTCTACGTATCAGGTTCTTTTCAGGCCACAGCTGGAGACATTTCCGGACTGTCTCAGCATGTCACACATTGCTGCATTAGACAGGTCACTGAAGCCCTGTATGCATGCAGGAGGTACTTGATCAGCTTGCCTATGATGAGGGAGGCACAGAGTGAGAGGGTTCTAGGATTCTCCAGAATTGCAAACTTCCCCAAGGTGCAGGGAGCAATGGACTGTATGCTCATCGCGATGCGGGCACCTTTTCAGGATGCTGAGTTTTTCAGGAACCGCAAGGGATTCCACTCCCTGAATGTCCAGCTGGTTGTCGACCACCAGAAAATTATACTGGCAGTGAATGCTCATTTTCCGGGCAGCATCCATTATGTGCACATCCTGCGTGAGAGCACTGTATCTGATTTGTTTAACAATCAGTCACAAGGTCAATGCTGGTTGCTTGGGGACAAAGGATATGGCCTCACTATCTGGCTGATGACCCCCCTGTGTGACACCCACATCGAAGCCGAGAGGCAATACAACGAGAGCCATAGAGCAACTCGCAATATCGTGGAGAAAACCATTGGAGTGCTGAAGCAGCACTTTAGATGCCTGGACCACTCAGGAGGCAAGCTCCAATACCACCCTGAGCAGGTAGCTCAATTCATGGTGGTGTGCTCCATGCTGCACAACTTGGCTATCAGGAGGGGACAAGAATTGCCTGATGAGTCTGACAGTCCACCTCAGCAGAGAGAGGAAGAGGAGGATGAGGAGGCAGATGTTGCAAGAGCCTTACATCAGCAGCTCATCAATGATCAATTTGCCTGAAAGAACGTTGGTATTATTTACAAGACTGTCTCACTGCTGGGTGTGCAGGTCATACATCAATGGCGGGCATCACCTTGGTAACAGTTAAAGTTTAAGTTGATTGAAGTTAAATGTGATTATACCCTTTGATGTTAAGGAATCATCAGCATGTAATGGAGCAGCTATCTGAGCCAATGTGCTGCAAGGTGTTGCTAAATAAAAAACATTTAAACCAAACATTATCCTGAAATCATCAGTATTTCTGTACAAACCAAGCCTACATCCCCCCCCGCCACCCCACCACGCCCCCCACTTCTCCTCCATGCCTCTATGCCTTCCCCTTACCCTCCTGACTCCAAGCCGCCTGGCCGAAGAGGTCGTCAGGCAATGCTTCATTGGCGGAGGGGGGTAGCGCTGCTTGGACAGATATGGGAGAGGACGGTCCTGAGGTGGGAGTGTGCTCCGAGCCATAAGCAAGATGTTGCTGCTGGCTCTCATGTGTGGTTGACAATGGGGGTCCAGCACCTTGGGGTATAGTGCGGCGCTCTGGGACCACTGAGAGCCCTCTGCCACCAGTGTTCCTGGTTACCAGCTCCAGGGCCTCCTCCATTCCTTCCATTTTATGTTATTTGTTGGACAAAAACTCGGTGCCAACTCTGTTCTTGGTGCTTAGTAGGCTTTTTACTGCTGGTGAATCTCCGTCGTTCCTCCCACAACAGCCAAACAAGCACACATCACAGCCACACATGCTTTCAGTGCCTCTGAGCTCCCTCTCTCTCTGTCTCCTCTTCTGCGCATGTCATGATGAGCCTTGACCTCCTGAATCACGGGAATCGAGCATTGCCATGCCGTTGCTAAGGACGGCGGCCCTTTATGGCAGAAGGTCAAAATAAATTAACGCTACCGTGCATTTCATATCACTCGCAGTAACGCCCATTTTAAAACATGGAGACAAGTTGCTTTGAGAATGGGCGAGAAGCCGGCGATCTGAAAACTCTTTTTTACTGCCCACACTGGAAATAACGCCCATTTTTGGGCGATAAGCACAAAAGTGGAAAATCTAGCCCAATGACTCTGAGCTGGAGTGATAGAAGACAGAGACATTTCCTGCAGATGTGAGAATCCAGGACAGTCTTTCTGTCCACAAACTCCCACATACTACAGCCTCAACACATTTCCTGCCCTGTCATCTCTAGTCTTTTTATTTATTTGCTTATTGATAGCCTGAATTAATTTAATTAGTTAAAGTTTTTATTCAAACAATTATTTTAGTTATATTAATTAAAAATAAAAAAGAAAGACTTACATTTCTACAACGCCTTTCATGACCACCGAATGTCTCAAAGCACTTTTCAGCCAATGAAGTACGTTTTGAAATGTAGTCACTGTTGCAATGTGAGGAACGCAGCAAGCAATGTGCGCACAGCAAACTCCCATAAACAGCAATGCGATAATGACCAGATAATCTGTTTTTGTTATGTTGGTTGAGGGATAAGTATTGGTCAGGACATCTGGGAGAACTTCCCTGCTCTTCTTCGAAATAATGTTATCGGACTAGAACCCCCACTTTTGTGCTTATCACCCAAACATTGGTGTTATTTCCGGCGTGGGCATTAAAAAAGGGTTTTCAGATCGCCAACTTCTCGCCCATTCTCAAAACACCAAGTTTCCATTTTTGAAAATGGGCGTTACCGCGAGTGATATCAATGGGCGGTAGAGTTAAATTTTTCTGACCTTGTGCCGTAAAGTGTGGCCGTTCTTAGCAACAGCATGGCAACGCTCAATTCCCATGATTCAGGAGGTCAAGGGTCATCATGACATGCGCAGAAGAGGAGACACAGAGAGAGGACAAATGGTCGGATTAAATGTTTTTTATTTAACATAACCTTGCTGTGCATTGGCTCAGATAGCTGCACTGTTACACACTGGTGATTCCTTAACATGGAAGAGTATAACTTGAATCAACTTAAACTTTAACTGTCACCAAGGTGATGCCCACCATTGATGTATGACCTGCACACTCAGCAGTGTGTCAGCCTTGTAAAGAGCACCAACGTTCTTTCAGGCAAAGCGATTATTGATGAGCTCCTGACGTAAGGTTCTTACAGCTATCATGCCACCACCGGCCCTTTCATATGGTCTACAGGGGGGCGGGGGCATGGCTTCAGTATCATCCTGATTGTCTGGGCCGATGTCAGCGTCCGCCTCCCCATCCTCCTTTTCCTTTCTCTCCTGAGGTGGACCGTCAGGCAATTCTTGTCCCCTCCTGATAGCCAAGTTGTGCAGCATGCAGCACACCACCACGAATTGAGCTACCTGCTCAGGGTGGTATTGGAGCTCGCCTCCTGAGTGGTCCAGGCATCTAAAGCGCTGCTGAAGCACTCCAATGGTTTTCTTCACGATATTGCAAGTGGCTCTATGGCTGTCGCTGTATTGCCTCTCGGCTTTGGTGTGGGTGTCACACAGGGGTGTCATCAGCCAGGTGGTGAGGCCATATCCTTTGTCACCAAACATCCAGCATTGACCTTGTGGCTGATTGTTAAACAAGTCAGATACAGTGCTCTCACGCAGGATGTGAGCATCATGGGCCTTCACTGCCATTATAATTTTCTGGTGGTCGACAACAAGTTGCACATTCAAGGAGTGGAATCCCTTGCGGTTCCTGAAAACCTCTGCCTCCGGAAAAGATGCCCGCATCACGATTTGCGTGCAGTCTATTGCTCCCTGCACCTTGGGGAAATTTGCAATTCTGGCGAATCCTAGAGACCTCACTCTCTGTGCCTCCCTTGTCATGGGGAAGCTGATCAAGTCCCTTCTCCATGCGTACAGGGCTTCAGTGACCTGTCTAATGCAGCAATGTGTGGTATGCTGAGACAGTCTGGAAATGTCGGCAGCTGTGGCCTGAAAAAAACCCGAGGCATAGAACGACAGTGCTGCGGTGACTTTGACCTCGATGGAAGTGCAGTACTGATGGTGCTCACAGGCTGCAGATCTCCCCTTATCAGCTGGCATACCTCAGTGATAACCTGTTTGTGGAAGCACAGTCTCCGAAGGCAGGTGGTGTCGGGCAAGTCGAAGTAAGAATGCTTCTACTTGTACTTGCGGGGGCGGGGGGGGTATAATGTCTGGTTCTCCACATCTCTCTGTCACTTCGTACATTGGGCACATAATGCTGTGGACCATTCCTTCGGCGATGTCGAGTCTGCTGCATGTAATTGGTCATCAAGAGAGGGTGAGAAAGGACAGGCCCTATTGCAATAGCTCTCTGTTTTCCACCGGTTGTTGACAAATAATGAATGTTCCGACGAAGATACCTATTCAATTCCAATCAGTCACAGTATGATTAAGATGTTTGTACAGATGTTCACTTCAACTCCAACGACCCCCAGAGTAAATCCGAACTCCCCCGAGGCTGAAGCAGAGCAGCCTTTTAAAGGATGCGACATGTGATGTAGAACATGGTGTCCATAACGCTGTGATTAGTTCCGGTTAGTTCCAATTATTCTGGGCGTTTTTTTGGGCGAGCGATATTGTGGGCGATATGTGTGCGAAGTGGTGAAATTGATGCTGGCCAATCTCATGGCCGCTAGTTTTTGCTAATAGCTCTTTATGCCAAAAAAAAGTGGACGGGCGGTATTATTGAATCTTGGCATTAAATCAGTGCGGAAATTAACGCTGGATGATATTACGGGCGTTCATTTCGCCGATTTTGATGATTCCGCCCAAAAATAGTGGGCAGGCAGTAATATTTTTTCCCAGCGTTAGGCACATGGGAAAAGTAACGCATGGTGATAAGTTTTCTAAAAATGCCCGTCAGTTTCCGTTTCGTACCAAAATGGGTGATATCTGTGCATTATACGTCATTTCAGTGGTAAAATAGGCGTTAAGTGGGCATTAAGCTGGCAAAAAAGTGGAGGTTCTAGCCCATTGAGTTGGAGTGCGAGTTAGTGACACTCCGAAACATAAAGGAGGGGGAAGAATTTCTGAATAGTTTTATCCAGAATACATTCACACCCCAGAGGAAAGCTTATGTTCAGGAAGGGGAAGGTGTGACTGGTAGGTAGGCAGGTCGCGAGGCCTTAGAAGATGTTGAGAAGGAGGTCCCGCAGACACTGGTCCTGTCCAACAGATACGATTTACTGTGAGGACCAGGAGAAAGACTGCGGGGAGGACAGCCACAATGCAGACCAAGATACCGTGGCTCAGAAGGGTGGCCAAGTTGTGGGCGGGCGGGGTGGGGGGGGGGGAAAGAACAGAATAAAAGTGCGGTAATGATAGGGGACTCTATAGTTAGGGGCATAGATAGTGTTCTCTTCAGCCATGAACGAGAATCCCGAAGGGTGTGTTGCCAGGTAAGGGATATATTGATGCGGCTGGAGAGGAATTTAGAAAGGGAGGGAGTTAATCCAGTTGACGTGGTTGAAGCAAATGATATAGGTCGGAACAGGGATGCGGTCCTGCTGAGGGAGTATCTGGAGTTAGGAGCAAAATTAAAAAGCAGGAACTCAACGGTTATAATCTCTGGATTATTGCTCAAGCCATGTGCTGGTTTGGAAAAGAGGGATTCCTTTTCATGGGACACTGGCACCAGTACTGGGATAGGAAAATGCTATATGAATGGGGCAGGCTCCACCTGAACCAGAATGGGACCCGTGCCCTAGCAGAAAGGGTAAATAGGGAGGTGACAAAGGCTTTAAACTAGTTAAATGGGGGTTGGGATCTACAAGAAACGTAATCAGCCTAAATATAAACAACACAGGAAAGGAGAGCATAGGAAAGAATAACGTTAGAGAGGACATTAGAGGGAATAAATAGAGTTATAGAAAAGGTGTGTAGAAAGATAGTTAACAATAAAGTGAGATCAACAGCTATTAAAAATGAGTTGAACTGTCAGTACAGCACTCACAGTGTCTGTAATAAAAAAGGGGAACTGGAGGCAATAATACCTTGCGAGGAACCAGACATAATAGGGATTGCTGAGACATGCCTACAGAAAAATTGGGACTGAGAATTAAACATTGCAGGATATAACATATTTAGAAAAGATAGAGAGGGGAAAAAGGGGAGGTGGAGTAGCTGTACTTATTAGGGATAACATTATGGCAGAAGAAAAAAGTGATGCAGCTATCAGCAAGACATAAATAGAATCCATGTGGATAAAGATAAAAGATAATAAAGGATCAATCACATTAATAGGGGTAGACCACATACCACTTAATAGTGGAAGGGAAGTGGAGGAAGAAATATACAAACAAATTAGGGAAATGAGTAAAATATACAGAATAATAGTTATGAGGGATTTCAACTATCCTGATATTAATTGGCCAAAAGAGGTTGGTAAAGGAGATAAGGGAATAGAGTTCCTACAATGTGTACAGGACTCCTTTCCAACCCAATAAGAAGCCCAATAAGGGAGGATTCTCTACTCAATCTAGTAATTGGGAATGAATCAGAGCAGATAAAATAAGTAAAATTAGGGGAACATCTAGGCAATAGTGACCATAATATAATACGCTTTGAAATAATAATTGAGAAGGACACAAGTATGAAGAATATCAGGATGACAGATTGCAGAAAAGCCAATTTTGAGGGGCTGAAAATTGAACTTGGGAAAATAAAATGGACATCAAAATTGGCAAACCATGACATAGAACAGCAGTGGGAAATATTTAAAACGGTGTTCAGCAGAGATTAGGAAAATATATATTCCACTGAAAAACAAGAACAAGCTAAACACTAATGAGACACCATGGATGAATGAAGACGTAAGAGAAAAAATGAGGGTAAGGAACGAGGCATACTCTCATGGACAGCAGGGGAGAGTATGACAAGAGAGAATATGAAGCGATTAGGAGAGATGGCAAAAAAACAATTAGAAAGGACTATGAATTTAAATTATCAAGGAACATAAAAAAAAGTAAAATATTTTATAGGTACATCAATAAAACAAGGAACGTCGGGATGTGAATAGAGCCATTAAGGGATAGACAGAATAATATCAGAGACAGCAATCGAGAGATGGCAGGAATATTGCATAATTACATTACTTCAGTATTTACCAGGGAGACAGAACAGGTAGACATAATATGAGATTAGAAATGAGATAACTGCATTTAAAATAAAAAGAGGAGAAATATTAAATAAACTAATCAAACTCAATGAGGATAAAACCCCTGGTCCAGATGAATTACATCCATGCATTTTAAAATAATCTAGGGAAGGGATAGCATATTTAATAATTAGTTAGAATAAGGTGTAGTGCCAGAGGACTGGTGGATAGCTAATGTAATACTTATATTTAATAAGCAAGATAGACTATGTGCAGGAAACTATGGACCAGTCAGCTTAACATCGGTGTTAAGAAAATAATGGAATGCCTACTAGAGGAGAAAATAGAAAATCTAGAAAGCAAAAATATAATAATGAACAGTCAGCATGGATTTTAAAAGAGAAAGTCTTGCTTGACCAACCTCATTAAATCACAGAGAGAATAGACAAAGGTAGATGTAATTTATCTAGGTTTTTTAAAAAAGCTTCAATAAGGTGTCACATAATAGACTAATGAATAAGGTCAGAGCATGTGGAGTCAGGGGACAAGTAGCAGAATGGATAATTAGCTGGCTTCAACACAGAAAGCAGAGAGTAAGGGTAAAGGACAGCTATTCAGAGTGGCAGAAGGAGGGAAGTGGTATTCCATTCGGATCAGTGCTGGGGTCACTAGTTCACAATTTAGATTAACGAGTTAGACTTTGGAATCAAAAACACAATTTCTAAATTAGCAGATGTCACCAAATTGGGGGCGATAGTCAATACTGAGGAGGACTACAAGAAATTACAAGAAGACATTAATGGGCATATAATTGGCAAATGAAATTCAACATTGATAAATGTGAGGTGATACATTTTGGTAAGAAAAATAGGGAGGTCACTTATGACTTAGAAAATATGAATCTACATGGGGTAGACGAGCAAAGGGATCTCAGAATACAAATACACAAAATAGCAACACATGTTAACAAGGCCATAAAAAACAAACCAAGCACTAGGGTTTATTTCTAGAGGGATTAAATTGAAAAGTAGAGAAGTTATGCTAAACTTGTGTCAAACCTTGGTTAGACCACACTTAGAATACTTCATACTATTCTGGTCGCCATATAATAAAAAGGATATAGAGGCACTGGAGAGGGTGCAAAATAGATTTACAAGAATACCAGAAATGCAAGGGTATACCAATCAGGAAGGGATGAACAGGCTGGATCTCTTTTCTCTTGAAAAGAGAAGGCTGAGGGATGACCTAATAGAGGCCTTTAAAATCATGAAAGTTCTTGGTAAAGTAGATACAGAGGCAGTGGCTGCGATTTCGTCTACCCAGATGGGACTGAGGCAGGTGACATCCGTGGCATGTCCAGTCCCCATTGCTGTCTCCATCCCGGCCTTCCACACGACTTTCCCCTGATTGGGCTTGTTAAGCCCACCCAGCAGCGTTCCCAGTCAATTAAAAGGAATCGAGTCTGATAACGTTATTTGATGATGCATCATCAGCCAGTTTCCTCAAAGGGACCATTGTGCTGTTAGTGTTCAGCAGCATTGAGGTGCTGCAAACAGAACTGCACAGAGGTGCACGGCTGCACGCAGGCTCTCCCATGACTCACTCCATATGTTGATGGAGGAAGTCACAGCATGCAGGGAGGTTCTCTTCCCTTCCATGGGGTGACCTCCCCAGGACATTGCACAGGAGAGCACAAGCAGGGATGTCATTAAGTGGACCAGACTGCAATGGCCCAAACCTTTCAATGATCTCCGTAGATCACGAAACATTACTGAAAAGCCACACTCACCCTCATCCTGCTGTGCCACTTGTCACCTGCACCTATCCCTCTCTCTCAATCTACATTATCACATCCCCATCTCACTAGCCACGCCTCATACGCACCCTCATCCTAATGCAAGCATACCAACTAACAACACACAAGGTTGGTACTTGGGCCTTTTCGACAATGTTCATGTAAAGTTTCTGTTAATGTGTTGTCAAACATTGAAATCTTTATTTTCAACATTTTACTTTCTTGGACAAATTTGTGTGCACCTTTGGAAGTGGCTTAGTGAGTTGCAGTGAATGGTGAGACCCCCCACAATGCTGATGAGTATGAAAGAAGTGGTTTGGGCATTCTAGGGATGCTTTATGGTGTTGGTGTGGGGTGGTGCCAACCTGGCACTTCATGTGGCAGGCAGGGTGTACAACATCAAGTAAAGTAAATGTGGCCATGGTGAGGCCACCCCTGGCATCCCGGGCAGCAATGTGGTCAGGTGCTCATGTCCTCTGTCCTGTGCAGCATCAGGTGATTGCAGAAAAGGTTGGTATTGTTGTTGGTGCTGCTGGTGTGCCTGGTGCTGCTGGTGTTAGAAACATAGAAACATAGAAAATAGTTGCAGGAGTAGGCCATTTGGCCCTTCAAGCCTGCACCGCCATTCAATAAGATCATGGCTGATCGTGTTGGGGTTCATCATGATCAGATTCTGACGGCCAAGGTGACAGAGTGTAAATGGTTCCCATCCTGATGGAATAGATACCAGTTGAAGGTGAGATGACAGAAGCACTCTGTCAAAGGTGAGAGAGGTTGCTGCAATGAGGTGAGCCTGGCTGGAGAGTTTGCTACAAAGACTTGCAGCCGGCATAAAGCACAATCTATCTTCCAAGGGGAGAAACCAAAGAGTCTTTGTGTTTGGAAAGTGTGAAGGTGTAAATTGTGAAGTTTTATACAAGTTTTAGCGCTGTCACCAATCATCCGCTTCAATGGCCACTCAACCTCCGCCTCAGATGAACAGACAGGGTCCAGGAGCAGTGTGAAATCCGTGGGCGAGCTGGTAAAGTTAAAAGGTGAGAAATATATCTCTGCTAAGGGCTTCTAAACAAGCCAATAATTGTCCCAATTGCCTCCCTCGCCATTGCGTGTCAGGTCTGCTCAACGTTGGCAGACCCGACGTTTGGGAAAGGTGCATGGTGGCGGGTAGACAGGGTGGTCTCGACCGCTGTCAATCTTTGTCACTTTCCCAGCCAATGCAGCCCAGGCCCACCCACTGAGCACTGGTGAAATCGCAGCCAATGTTTTCACTTGTGGGGAAGAGCAAAACTAGAGGCCATCAATATAGGATAGTTAACGAGAAATCAAATTGGGAATTCAGAAGGAACTTCTTTACCGAGGGAGTTGTGAGAATGTGGAACTCGCTGCCACAGGGAGTGTTTGAAGGGATTGGTATAGATGCATTTAAGGGGAAGCATGTGGGGGAGAAGGGATTAGAGAGTTATGCTGATAGAGATAGATGAGAAAAGACGGAGGAGGCTCGAGTGGAGAATAAATGCCGGCATGGACTGGTTGGGCCAAATGACCTGTTTCTGTACTGTATATCCTATGTAATCCTATAATGTACTGTCTCTGTGTCTTTATAAAGACACGTCAATATTGAAAGAGAAAAGTGGTTGTACATTGTGGAGACTGAAATTTTGACTTTCCGCTTCTGCACTAGCCAGCTTGTTGGTCCAAGTGCATGTGCATCACCTGGTGGGTTCAAGGAATCTCAAGACAGCTTTATGTATAACTTTATTAGTCCAAAGGCCATATTAGCTATAGGATAGTGCCATCGATACAGTTAGATCTTAAAGCCATACAACCTACTCATAACAGATCATCAGGACAGAAGTTATTCTTTTACTCTGGGACACCTTACCTGGGTTAGGCAATGAAGGTGGAATGAGTTGCTCTCTCGGAATGCTGGAGCACAATGGAGTTCACCATATTGACACCCGTAAGTAACCAAGTCAGGTCACTTGACAGACTTCCATCCATGAGACTTCCAGTGAAGTACATGAAGCTATTTTTATTTATACTCTCAAGTTTGCTACATTCTATTCCTTACGCTATTTAGCTCAGCTTATTTGGTTTCTCTCTGTACTTTTCCATTATCCCTAAACTAGCTTACCTCCTGTTAATTGTGTTGCTACTTACACTGTTAAAATCCTTCATTTTAGACTCAGTCAAATCTATTCTATTCTGTTCATTCCTGATTTAGTCTACATAGTAGTTAACCATAAACTATCTCAGCTGCATTTCCTTCTGCTTGCTATCTTATCTTACTCTGACTGGTTTGTTGAAGGATGATTCCTCCTTTTGCCAGCAGAATCTGGTGGGGTGCGTGGCCTGCTGAAAACATTCACTTCTACCCGTTATATGCTAACTATCCCATCGTCCTTTGCAGGCCACTCAAGTTTACCACAAGATTTAACCGAATGTAAAAATATATTTAGCAATATAGTATAAAATATCAAGCATGTAAGATATTCTACACAAGCAGCAATTTTCTGACCATTAAAATGATGGGTGAGAAGATCCAGTGCACAGACAGAAAATCGGCAGCCTTTGGGGTCGGTTTTAACTCGGAGCAGGAATTGGGTGTGCTGGGGCCAAAACGGGTGGTGATCCGTCCCCCGGCCCCCTTCCTCGACAAAGAGTGTGACGCCCGGGAGATTTTAACTCCCTGGCCTCATTATCTTTCACCATGCTGACTCCCATGCCAAGCCAGTGAGAATGATGTGGGGGCCGATAGGGTGGAGTGGAAAATCAGGGGAATTGTTGGGGAGGGCTCAGGCCACCGTCAGGGACTACGGAAATGGACCCTAGCAACGTAAGGGGTAGGCTCCGGTAATTAATATAACAGGTAGAAGTGAGTACATGCAGTGGGGCCCGTATCCCAAATGGATTCTACTAGCAAAAGGAGGAAACACCCTTCACAAACCAGTCAGCAGATCAGGCAGCATCTGTGGAGAGAAGGAGGTAGGGTTAATGTTTCAGGTTGGTGACGTTGTAGGTTAATGACCTTAAATCATGTTAAAGCTTTGGATGTAGACCCCTCATAGAATGAGGTAATTTTCTGTGTTAGTTTAAAAGATTTAGGGGTGTAAATTGGGTCGCAACTCATTTGGGGCAGTAACCCAGGCGGAGCAGTAATTTTATCGCCTTGAAAAAGTTTGCGCCTGTAAGTGGTTTCCCTTAGGTGTTTTCGACGCACCCCCACGTTACAATAGTTCTAGACCTGGGAGTGATTACTGTACTGAACAGATGAATGAGTCAAGGACAAATACCTCGGTCTCAACCGGCAATGCTTTATTAAAGCTACCTCAACACAGCAAAACAAGTAAATACAGTGACGATGTAGTACAATCCAATACCCCGGCAAGTCTAAACCGCCCCTATCGCGAAGTACCCAACGTCTAAAACCTCCCCACTAAAACTAGTACTAAAACTTGGTTGGGAGAACATATGACACCTCCTCACACATTGGCTGTGATCTTAAAGATGCGTGGGCAGGTGTGATGCTCACCGATTCGTTGGCTTACTCACTGCTTCTCCTGGTTAAACCGTGTCTCTTCTGATTCCGTACTGATTTTTTCTCTCCATCCCACACAGAGTGCTCTGTTCTTGTAGAGGTGAAGCAAGCGAGAGAAAAAGAGGGCTGTGGCCACACGACCCCTTTTATATGTGAAGTCTGTGAACTTTCCTTGTTTCGAGGTTTCTGTCTGAGTGGCCCATGTGTATTCCATGATGGCTGGGGATGGGTTTTCGCTTCCAACCCATCTGGGCTTAATGGCTTTCTTTTGTTCTGGTTTCCCACCTCTCGGGGTTATCTCATCCAAGTAATGGTTTGGTCATTGATCAGTTCATATTTGATCTAACTCTGACAAGTTCACATTGCTTAACAATGGACCCTCCATTTGCCCATGGTGAGTTGCTTTATCCTGGCTATTGTAACTTCCCAGACCACCACCGCTCATCAGATGTGGATTTCAATTAAAACATGGAAAAGTAACCGGGCCCCTCCCACAAACAGGCTTCCAGCTTTTCTGCATTGAGAAATATTAAAACGCAATGTCCAGATAATGTCCAACAGTCCTTGGGGAGCTGATGCTGACACACCCTCTGCCCAGAAATTCGGGCAAAGAGTTGACAGGGGCATTAAATCAGCTATTGCAACTACAGCTGGGGGAGCCCCTAACAAAAGTTTGGTCGGTAAACCTGGCAGGCCCATAGCGCATGCGCCGAACTCCCAGTCAGACCCCGGGAACAGCCGACTCTTAAAGGCACGGCAAATCAACTGTAAGCATGCACACTTCAAGGCACTCAATCACCTGAGTCCTGGAGGATGGATGCCAATGCAGCAAGACAACAAGCACACCGCTTTTTGGCCGCGGCTCTCGAGGCGCTGCTGTAGGCCGTGGAACGGCAACAAAATGACCTGCTGCCTGGAGGGGAATGAAGGCCAGCCCCGAGAGTGTTCAGGAAGCTGTGGCGGGAGGTGGCACAGCACGTCTCTGCCCGCGACACGTTGCCCAGGATGGCCACACAATGTCGCAAAAAATTCAATGACCTGACGAGGACCGTCAGGGTGAGTACCCATTACATTTTCCTTTAAATGCCTTCATGTGAGCCTCACTGCTTCACACTGCCCACACCTTCCTTTTGTGTGCCAGGCCATGCTCCTCATTGCTGTAAACACCCTCAAAGCTCTCTATAGACTCCCCAGACATGCCCCGCCCATCCATGCATCCCTCACTTTCTAGCTCCAGACTCAGCCTGAGGACACCAACAAGACCTTTTAACTCTCCATATGTGGTCATAAGCCTTCAGCATCTTACTTACTCGTAGCTCCTTGTGGCCAGACCCCACCTATTACACTTCCACTGTGCGCTGTCATGCAGGCTGAGATGCAGATATTGAGACGTCGCGACATCAGTAGCGACTCACTTACTACAGACAGATGTTGCACAGAAGTAGGTACACACCCACTGATAACTTCTTGTTTTGCTCATTGCAGGCCATGCTCGCCCACAACAGGTGAGAGCAATAGCAGGCGGGAGGAGGGGAGCCAGACCTCCAGGGCCTCACTGCCATTAAGGAGCAAGTGTCTGCCTTCATGGACCCAGCAGTCGGAGTGGTGGCGGCTGGACAGGCCGAGTCCCTGCAGGACACTGATGGTTTGTCAATGAGATGTCCGTTTTCTGTGACAGCCCTCACTCTTGAGCACACATGCCTTACAACATGTATCTTCAAAATAACGATGCCCCCTCTTTCTTGCCATCCTGACCCCTCCCCAACTGCTCCCCATACTTGTGTTGCTCTGTGCTTACGGACAATGAACCAATCAGCCAGCATCCTCACATGAGGGGGAGGATGAGGAGGATGTCGGGGTGTGTGTGGCCACCGACCAGGACCCAACACCAGTGCCCGCGAGTGGGAACAGCAGTTCAGGGGAGGGCACCAGCAACTTCCGGAGCTTCCCAGGTCCTGATGCTCCTGGACCCAGTGGATTGCAGCAATGCGCTGTGTGAGGGGAAGCTCAGGGGCCAGCTCTCTGGAGGGTAAGTTGGCCCAGGAGTCCTGCAAAGAGTCAGGCAGATGAGGACCTGGTTTGGCAGGTTCTGTCCAGGGAGATGATGGGTGCATTGGGGATTGTGCCACATAGCGTGGTTACACTTGGGGTGAGTGTGACGGAAGCCACCTCCAGCAGTCCCCTGAGACCATCCTTGCCTATCTAGTCTGACAAACGGCATCAGCGAGCGACACTGAGGTCCCAGAGGTGATAGCACGTACCATCGTTGACATGGCAGCAGTGATGACATCATAAGCCGAAGCCACGCAAGGTCTTCATAATGCCGTGCAGACACTGGTTGCTGGCATGCAATCTCAGACTGCAGCGATTCAATGCACACCCCAGTATTTCAGATGCTCCCTGTATTTATTCAGTCTCAGAGTGATGCCATGCAAGCAGTGTCTGCCACTATCCTCTCTGTCTTCCCCAGTCAGTCAGGAAATGGAAGGGGCTGTCCTTCCTCATGGTGACAGCATTCTGGCTCCCGTAACTGCCAGTCCGCCATTGCACCCATGCCGTCCCACACTGCTGCCACCCATCCTGAAGCGGTGCAGTCAGCAGTCGGGGCCTCCATGCCCACAGCTGATCGAGGGCATCCTCCTAGGCATCTGACTTGCATTCCTCAGACACACAGCAGCCCACAAGCAGCTTTGCTGCAGCCACTGAGGCACCATTATGGAGTAGCAGTAGGCGAGGGATGGGCTGAGGCAGAGTGGTGGCAAATGCCAATGCAAAACAAACTCATTGAAGGTATTCCCATGGGTCCGATTTACATCATGGTGCCTAAGTCACTCATATATTTTTTAATTTGAAGGGGTGGGTGCTCCATTTTGTTTATTTTCAGGGGGTGGGGTTGTAGGGGAAATGGCCATGGCCTGATGCTTGTTTTGTTAAATGATTTGAAGGGGTGGGTGCTCCATTTTGTATTTTTTCAGAGGATGGAGTTTTTGGGGCTTTTTGAGGGATGTGTTTGGAATAAAATGCTACATTGAAAATTACCTTCAGCCTCTGGTGTATGATTGTTGACTTGTAATGGAGATGTGGCATTATCGTGCCTCAAGACATGCTCATTATTAACTGCATCCCTCAGCTCACTCCAGTTAAGTGAAGCGCTCCATTATAAATCGGCGCTAAATAGCCCTGCTGCCGACAACATTGGCACACTGCCTCCTCCGTGGCCGCTGCTGGTCGTTGCCATCTTGCTGGACATTCGGGGCATCGGCAGGCTCCTGTTCCTCCTCCTCCTTCCCCTCCTGCTCATCCTCCTCCCCCTCCTCCTCATCCTCCTGAGGATCCCCACTGGCCAGGCCTGGGACCTCATGATGAACAAGTTGTGCAACATGCAGCACACCACAATGAGTAGACCTGTTCAGGGGAGTATTGAACACTCCCAGAGCGGTCCAAGCATCGGAATCACTACTTCAGCAGCCCTACTGTCTGCTCTATGAAGTTGCAGGTGACAGCATGGCTCTCATTGTAGCGTTCCTGCAGCTCTGTGATGGGGTTGTGGATGGGGGTCATTAGCCATGTGGCCAGGTCATATCCCTTGTCCCCGACCAGCCAGCCTTGGCCTTGCCGTGGTGGCTGAAACAGTCGAGGAATTGTGCTCTCCTGCAGGATAAAGATGTCATGTGCGCTTCCTGGATAGCGAGCATGGTCGCACACCAGTTGTACATTAGGGCGCGGTATCCCTTTCTGTTTCTGAAGACCTCTGCATTCTGGAATCGTGCTCGCAAAGCCATGTACTGCAGTCAATTGCTCCTTGCACTCTTGGGAAGGCTGCTATCCTGGCAAACCCACATGCGCGTTCATCCTGCTTCTCCCTGCTCATTGGGAAGGTAATGAAGTCTATTCGATGGGTGTAGAGATCCTGTATGACGTTGTGGATACAGTGATGTGCTGTGATTTGTGAGATGCTGCATATGTCCCCTGATGCAGCCTGGAAGGAGCCGGAGGCATAGAAGGTGAGTGCCACCGTTACCTTAACTGCGACGGGCAGCACAGTCCTGCTGCCGATGTGAGCCTGCAGATCTGCCCATAGGAGATGGAGTATTCTGTAATGACCTCCTTTTGGAAGCACAGCCTTCTGACACACTGCTCCTCGGACAGGTCCAGGTATGAGCGTTGTCACTGGTAAAGCCGTCGATGTAAGGCCTCCAGCCCTGACATCTAGGGGCTCTCCTCCTTCAGCCGTTGACATGCTCAACAGTCCTTCTCTCTTCACGACGCATTGCTAGAGCATGTAGAATGCAATGCTGGTGAAAAAGTAATATCCCCATTAAAGTTTCAGAAATAAGTTTCTCTCAAATTCAACTGAGGCGTTAGGCAACCGAAAATTCAGCCCTTAAAATTGGCATAAAAGTTCAGAAAGAAATTAGGAGGGAAGTTCTGAACCAAATATTGGTAATGTTGCTTTAAAACTGTTTAGAATTTTTGCAAACTGTGTACCTGCTATATCGGAAATGTACAGGATTTGCTTCAAGATATTTGGGAGAATAGGATCAAACCAATTGAGTACCAGAGCCCATGAGATAAAAGATAAAGGAGTTGATATTAACATCAACATGGCAGGAAAGGTGTGAGTGGACCAGTAAGGGGCAGTCTCACCATGTTCCCAATACATTTCCACACCCTCACCATTGTAACTTACATAAGACCAGGCATGGAAGGGCCTACTTCTTTAGGGGTTGTCTTATGAGGAGAGGTTGTGTATGTTGGGCCGATACACATTGAAGTTCAGAAGGATGAGAGATGATCTGATTGAAATTTATAAGATAAAGAGGAGGCTCGACAAGGTGGATGCAGAGAGGATATTTTCACTCATAGGGGAAACGAAAATTGGGGACATAGGGTTAGATATTCAACTTTTCTGCTTATCGCCCAAAAATGGGTGTTATTTGCAGCATGGGCGGTAAAAAAGGGTTTTCAGATCGCCGGCTTCTCGCCCATGCTCAAAGCACCTAATCTCCATTTTTTAAAATGGGTGTTACCGCGAGCGAAATGAAATGGACGGTAGCGTTAAATCTCGCTGACCTTCTGCCGTAAAGTGTGGCCGTCCTTAGCAACAGCATGGCAACACTCGATTCCCGCGATTCAGGAGGTCAAGGATCATCTTGACATGTGCAGAAGAGGAGACAGAGAGAGAGGGAGCTCAGAGGCACTGAAAGCGTGTGTGGGTGTGGTGTGTGCTTGTTTGGCTGTTGTGGGAGGCATGAGGGAGATTCACCAGCAGCAGAAAGCCTACGAAGCATCAAGAACATAGTTGGCACTGAGTTTTTGTCCAACAAATAATACATAACATGGAAGGGATGGTGGAGGCCCTGGAGCTGCTAACCAGGAACACTGGTGGCAGAGGGCTCCCAGTGGTCCCAGAGCGCGGCACTGCACCCCCATTGCCAACCATCTTGCTTCTGGCTCGGAGCACATTCCCACCTCGGGTCCATCATCTCTCATATCCGTCCAAGCAGCTCTTCAGCCGTCCCCCTTCTCCCCCCAATGAAGCATTGCTTCAGGAACTCCTCAGCCAGGCGGCTTGGAGTCAGGAGGGGAAGGGGAAGAGGTGGGGAGGAGAAGTGGAGGCGGGGGGAGGGGGGAAGCATTGTTTTTTACAGAAATACTGATGATTTCAGACAAATGTTCGGTTTAAATGTTTTTTTAACAAAACCTTGTTGCGCCTTGAGTCAGACAGCTGCACCATTACACACTGGTACTTCCTTAACTTCAAAGGGTATAATGACACTTAACTTCAATCAACTTAAACTTTAACTTTCATAAGGTGATGCCCACCATTGATGTATGAGCTGCACACCCAGCCGTGTTTAAACCTTGTAAATAACATCAACGTTCTTTCAGGCAAAGCAATCATTGATGAGCTCCTAACGTAAGGCTCTTGCAGCTATCATGACACCACAGGACCTTTCATGCGGTCTACAGGGGGGCGGGGGCTTGGCTTCAGAATCAGCCTGATTGTCTGGGCCGATGTCAGCGTCCGCCTCCTTGGCCTCCTCTTCCTCTCTCTGCTCAGGCGGACTGTCAGACTCATCAGCCAATTCTTGTCCCCTCCTATAGCCAATTTATGCAGCATCGAGCACACCACCACGAACTGAGCTACCTGCTCAGGGTAGTATTGGAGTTCGCCTCCCGAGTGGTCCAGGCATCTAAAGTTTTCTTCACGATATTGCGAGTTGCTCTATGGCTCTCGTTATATCGTTTCTCGGCTTCGGTGTGGGTGTCACACGGGAGGGTGTCATCAGCCAGATGGTGAGGCCATATACTTTGTCACCAAGCGTCGAGCAATGGCCTTGTGTCTAATTGTTAAACAAGTCAGATACAGTGCTCTCACGCAGGATGTGAGTATCATGGATGCTGCCCGGAAATTGAGCATTCACTGCCAGTATAATTTGCTGGTAGTCGACAACCAGTTGGACATTCAGGGAGTGGAAACCCTTGCGGTTCCTGAAAACCTTTGCATCCTGAAAAGGTGTCCGCATTGCGATGTGCGTACATTCTATTGCTCCCTGCACCTTGGGGAAGTTTGCAATTCTGGAGAATGCTAGAGCCCTCTCACTCTGTGCCTCCCTGGTCATAGAGAAGCTGATCAAGTCCCTCCTGCATGCATACAGGACTTCAGTGACCTGTCTAATGCAGCAATGTGTGGCATGCTGAGATAGTCCACAAATCGGCAGCTGTGGCCTGAAAAGAACCCGAGGTGTAGAACGACAGTGCCGCGGTGACTTTGACCTCGATGGACAGTGCAGTGATGATGGTACTGGCAGGCTGCAGATCTCCCCTTATCAGCTAGCGTACCTCAGTGATAACCTCCTTGTGGACATGTAATCTCCGAAGGCAGGTGGTGTCGGGCAAGTTGAGGTAAGACTACTTCTCCCTGTACTTCATCAGTCTGGCACGTCTTACATTGGGCACATAATGCAGTGGAGCATTCCTTCAGTGATGTCGAGTCTGCTGCATGTAATTGGTCACCAAGAGCGGGTGAGAAAGGACAGGCCCCATTGCAGTAACTCTCTGTTTTCCACCGATTGGTCACAAACAATGAAAGTCCTGGTGAAGACACTTATTAAACTCCAATCGGTCACAGTATGGTCAAGATGTTTGTAGAGATGTTCACATCAACTCCAACAACCTCCAGAGTACATCCGAACTCCCCCGAGTTTGAAGCACAGCAGCCTTTTAAAGGATGCGACATGTGATGTAGAACATGACGCTGTGATTAGTTCTGGTTAGTTCTACTTTATCTGGGCGGTTTATTGTGCGAGTGATATTGTGGGCGATATGTGTGCGAGGTGGTGAAAGTGACGCTGGGCGATCTCATGGCCACTAGTTTCGGTAAATATGCTCTTTACGAAAAAAAAAAGTGGGCGGGCTGTATTATTGGATCTCAGCATTAAATCAGTGCAGAAATTAACGCTGGGCAATATTATGGGTGTTAATTTCGCACATTCTGATGATTTTGTCCCAAAAATGTGGGCGAGCAGTATTATATTTTCCCGGCATTAAGCACATGGGGAAAGTAACGATCGGCGAAAAGTTTCCGAAAAATGGGCATCAGTTTCCATTTTGTGGCTAAATGGGCGATATCTGGGCGTTATACATCATTTCAGCAGTAAAATGGGCATTAAGTGAGCATTAAGCATGCAACAAAAACTGGAGATTCTAGCCCATTGTCTTAGAATAAGGGGCCACCCATTTAAAACTGAGATGAGGAGAAATTTCTTCTTTCATAGGTTTGTAAATTCTCTGCCCCAGGGAGCTGTGGAGGCTGGGTCACTGAATATTTTTAAGGCGGAGATGGAATCATAGAAACATAGAAACATAGAAAATAGGTGCAGGAGTAGGCCATTCGGCCATTCGAGCATGCACCACCATTCAATAAGATCATGGCTGATCATTCATCTCAGTACCCCATACCTGTTGGGGATAGATAACCTCACCGCCTTCTTAGGAAGTTTAACCACTTTACTCACTTTCTTATTTGAGCTCCATTTGGAATTAGAGTTCATTTTATTATGTTTTGTTGTATGTTTAACGACAGCATTGAAGCAGGAAAGGGAAACTTGAAGCAACTTCTTCTGTCAAAGCTGCAATGAGACTTGAAAGAATGTAAAGATTTTTAATGAACTTTTCACAAAATATGAGCGTTAAAACACTTTTTTCGCCCCCTACGTTTCGAATATATTTTTAGAGAAACAGAAATAAAAATCAAATTTTCCCCTCATCTAAATACGTTTCAAACCGATGTTGAAGTCCAAACGCTTTTAAAGATGGTCTGAAATGCTGAAAATATTTTAAAATAGAAATTTCTCAATATTTGATTTTGAACAATCGACTTCACTCAAACATGCAACCACACTGTTGAGGAGGGGAAGGACAGGGGAGGATTTGTAGGAGTTACGTCTTACTTTTTATTGACTTAAAAAAATAGGGGCTAGAACCTCCACTTTTCTTTGCATGCTTAACACCCACTTAATGCCCATTTTACCGCTGAAATGACGTATAACGCCCAGATATCGCTCATTTAGCCAGAAAATGGAAACTGACGGGCATTTCTCAGAAACTTATTGCCAAGCATTACTTTCCCCATGTGCTTAACGCCAGGAAAAAATAATAGCGCCCGCCCACTTTTTTGGGCGGAATCATCAGAATGGGCGAAACCAACGCCCATATCACCCAGCGTTAATTTCTGCACTAATTTAACGCCGAGATTCAATAAGTCCGCCCGCCCACTTTAATTGTTGTAAAGAGCATATTTACCGAAACCAGCGGCCATGTGATCGCCCAGCGTCACTTTCACCACCTCGTACACATGTCGCCCACAATATCGCTCGCCCAAAAAAAGTGGAACTAACCAGAACTAATCACAGCATTATGGACGCCATGTTCTACATCACATGTCGCATCCTTTAAAAGGCTGCTGTGCTTCCACCTCGGGGGAGTTCAGATGTACTCTGGAGGTCATTGGAGTTGCTGTGAACATCTCTACAAACATCTTGACCATATAGTGACCGATTGAAATTGAATAGGTGTCTTCATCGGGACATTCATTATTTGTGACCAATCGGTGGAAAACAGAGAGCTACTGCAATGTGGCCTGTCTTTTCTCACCCTTTCTTGGTGACCAATTACATGCAACAGAGTCGAGATGGCCGAAGATATGCTCCACAGCATTATGTGCCCAATGTATGATTTGCCAGGTTGATGAGAAGGACCAGACATTACACACCCCCTGCAATTACAGGGACAAGCAGTCTTACCTCAACTTGCCCGACACCACCTGCCTTCGGAGACTGTGCTTCCACAAAGTGGTTATCACTGAGGTATGCCAGCAGATAAGGGGAGATCTGCAGCCTGCCAGCACCATCAGCACTGCATTGTCTGTCGAGGTCAAAGTCACCGCAGCACTGTCATTCGATGCATCGGGTTCTTTTCGGGCCACAGCTGGCGACATTTGCAGATTTCCTCAGCATGCCACACATTGCTGCATTAGACAGGTCACTGAAGCCCTACTCGCATGCAGGAGGGATTGATCAGCTTCCCTATGACCAGGGAGGCACAGAGTGAGAGGGCTCTAGGATTCTCCAGAATTGCAAACTTCTCCAAGGTGCAGGGAGCAATAGAGTGTACGCACATCACGATGCAGAAATCTTTTCAGGATGCTGAGGTCTTCAGGAACCACAAGGGATTCCACTCCCTGAATGTCCAGCTGGTTGTCGACCACCAGCAAATTATACTGGCAGTGAATGCTCAATTTCCGGGCAGCATCCATGATACTCACATCCTGCGTGAGAGCACTGTATCTGACTTGTTTAACAATCAGCCACAATGTCAATGCTGGATGCTTCATGACAAAGGATATGGCCTCGCCACCTGGCTGATGATGCCCCTACATGACACCCAAACCGAAGCCGAGAGGCGACACAACGAGAGCCACAGAGCTACTCGCAATATCATGGAGAAAACCATTGGAGTGCTGAAGCAGCGCTTTAGATGCCTGGATCACTCCAATGCCACCCTGAGCAGGTAGCTCAAGTTATGGTGGTGTGCTCCAAGCTGCACAACTTGGCTATCAGGAAGGGACAAGAATTGCCTGATGAGTTTGACAGTCCACCTCACCAGAGAGAGGAAGAGGAGGATGAGGAGGCGGACGCTGATATCAGCCTAGATAATCAGGCTGATGCTGAAGCCATGCCCCCTGTAGACTGCATGAAAGGGTCCGTGTTGGCATGATAGCTGCAAGGGCTTTACGTCAGGAGCTCATCAATGATCACTTTGCCTGAAAGAACGTTGGTGTTATTTACAAGGCTGACACACTGCTGGGTGTGCAGGTGATACATCAATGGTGGGCATCACCTTGGTGAGAGTTAAAGTTTAAGTTGATTGAAGTTAAGTGTCATTATACCCTTTGATGTTAAGGAATCAAAAGAATGTAAAGTTGCAGCTATCTGAGCCAACGTGCATCAAGATTTTGTTAAATAAAAAACATTTAAGCTGAACATTTGTCTGAAATCATCAGCATTTCTGTAAAAAGCAACCCTTCCCCCTCCACCCCCAGCACCCCCCCCCCCCCCCACCGCACCTCCTCCCCACCTCTACCCCTTCCTCTCCTGACTCCAAGCCATCTGGCTGAGGAGTTCCTCAGGCGATGCTTCATTGGGTGGGGTGGGGGGATGACGGCCGAACCGCTGCTCGGACGGATACGGGAGAGGACGGTACCGAGGTGGGAACGCGCTCCGAGCTAGAAGCATGATGTTGCTGCTGGCTCTCATGTGTGGTTGGCAATGGGGGTGTGGCACCTTGGGGTGCTGTGCTGCTCTATGGGGCCACTTGGAGCCCTCTGCCACCAGTGATCCTGGCTAGCAGCTCCAGGGCCTCCACCATCCCTTCCATGTTATATATTATTTGTTGGACAAAAACTCGGTGCCAACTATGTTCTTGGTACTTAGTAGGCTTTTTGCTGCTGGTGATTCTCCATCGTGCCTCCCACAACAGCCAAACAAGCACACACCACACCCACACACGCTTTCAGTGCCTCTAAGCTCCCTCTCTCTGTCTCCTCTTCTGCGCATGTGATGATGACCCTTGACCTCCTGAATCACGGGAATCGAGCGTTGCCATGCTGTTGCTAAGGACAGCCACACTTTATGGCAGAAGGTGAAAAGATTTTTACGCTACCGCCCATTTCACATGGTAATGCCCATTTTCATAAATGGAGACTAGATGCTTTGAGAATGGGCGAGAAGCCAGCAATCTGAAAACCCTTTTCTACTGCCCACGCCGGAAATAACACCCATTTTGGGGCGGTAAGCACAAAAATGGAAAATCTAGCCCTATATCTTTAAAACGTTAGGATGAGAACCAAAAATGGGGAATAAATCAAACCATTTTATTTTGTCTTTCGTTCTATAGCCCTAACAAGTCCCAGGAATAATGTAATTATAGATTTCCTCTTAAACATTTAGTGGAGTGTTTATAGAAATACAAGTTATATAATGAAGTAGCAAAATTGCAGGAAGCTACTTTAGAAGAAATTTTTATTTGTTTATCGAGAAAGACAGAGAAAATACTTTGATTAAACAGATGATGAGCAATTTTGAGTTAGTCTAAATGTTTGAATAGGAGATTAAAAATTGAAAGTACAATGAAGTTTGTTTCCCACTAATTAATTGGGAATTACCTAAAATAATTCAGCACTTTTCATGATAAGAGCAGGGATTAATATTGTGGAGAATGTTTGAGACAAAAACATTAGAAGCGAAATTTGTAAATAACATCTTTACATCAACATAGTAGTAATATTTCCAAGTTAATCTTTTTGGTTCTCCTGTCCAGGAAGAAAGATTAATGTTTACTTCTGTTAAATCATAGCTTATCTTGCTTTTTGTTTTTAATTCGGTGACGCAAATTGGGTAGGTGTTTTCTGCATTTGTGAATAAGTGCTGCATTTCTGACATGTTCCATGGAGGGTGTGCTGGTTCAAGAAGACCACGTTTATTAATGGAAGTGATTGAAGTTGAAAATATGGATACCTGTTTTGTTCAATTCGTTTTAATACTATGAACTAAAGAACTATAACACTTTATATTTGTTGGTTGACTGGTTGCATTGTGATTAATATTCAATTATTTAGGTGGAAACACATCAGTGCCATAGGAAAGTCACTGCTCTTGCTGCTTGTGCAGCCATTGCTATAGTGACACGAGGGATGGGCTGATACATTGAAAACTTTAAAATTAATACAAATTGCATCAATAGATGTGCCTCTTTCAGCTCACCTTGATTGTTTATGGATGCATAACCGCGCAACTGAGTGTTTTTCTGAAGTGTTAATGCATTATTATGCAGTTCTTTTATATCCCAGGCTTTTCTGACTCGCAATTTTTTTTTTAAATAGAGTTTATACATGACGAACTAAAAGCTTTTAAATATTTCTACCATAAACAAACTTGCAGAATAGGAATATAAATAACAAATGAATTTCAATATAGATATTGAGGTGATGCATTTTGGCAGGAGGAAGAAGGAGGCTATGTAATCCTTGGAATATAAGAGTCTAAATGGGGTAGAGGTGCAAAGGGATCTGGGGTATAGATTAACAAATCATTAAAAGTAGCAACATAGGTTTAAAAAGCCATAAAAGTGCAAATGAAACACTAGGGTTCATTTCTGAGGAATAGAATTCAAAAGCAGAGAAGTTATGTTAAACTTGTATAGAACCTTGTCTGATTAGCTGATGATTTGAGATGGTGGGGTAGTAATATGGCATTTCTGTATATATACTTTTAAGTAGTTGCTGCTGCTGTCATTGTTGTAAAAGTGTTGTTGTTGTTGTAAAATTTGCCTGCTCAGTACAAAAAAAAATTCGAGGGAACATTGCTGTTCTGCAGCGGTTTGGTGGGAAGTAGGTCAAATGTGTCTGACCATTGCAGCTGCTGCTTCAACAATGTTGGTGAGGATATTGAATGGATGTGTTTGCAGCAGGATTGTCCTTTTATATTGAGTTATTACCTTGCTCATCATCATATAAAGATACAGTAAAGAATATGCACCATTATCAACAGTCATCAGGCTGGATTTAGTATGGATGGTGCTGGAGTGCGTGGAGGTAATTTTAATCCCCAAAGACAGGTGGGTTTGGGTCGGGTGGGAAGTTAACATTTTAAAATTACCGCCCCACAGTCCAGCACCATCCATACTAAATCCAGCCCATCTTGGACCCGCCCACTTCCAGTTTTAATGTAGGAGGGTCGGTGGGTGGCTGATCAATCCGCTCTCAGGAGGTGGGTCGGTCAGTAAAACCTTTTAAGGAAGCTGCATGTCTCCATTTTACTAAGCTTTCTATCTTTAAGTAATGTTGCTTGGGTTTTCCTGGCCTTGAGAAACCCTGCAGGTAAAAGGAAGGGAGAAGGGCTGGATTCATGAGGCTTGTAGGCCAGGAGGTGCAGGAGTGTTTCCTCCAATCTCAAGCTAACTTGTAAACCCACCTCCACACCACAAGATCTGTCTGAAACCCCCCCGTAATCTCACCCCCTTCCGACCACCACCTTGTCCCCCCGACCACACTCGACTGACTCCCCCCATGATGGCCATCTCACGCCTTGTGACTTACCCCCGCCCCCGACCACAATCTTCTCCCCCCGACCACACTCTACTGACTCCCCCCCCATAATGGCCCTCTCGCACCCCGCGACCTACCTACTCCTCCACTACGTCTTTCTGCTGAAGACTTTCCGGCCCAACAGATGGCCTGTCAATCATATTGTCAGTCGAACGGGAATCCTGGAGAAAAAACTCTAAAACACTTGCAGGACATTCGGGAAACCTGTATTTCCGAGTTTCTCATCCATAGCTCCTCCCCCAGCTCTGAGCACACACACGGTAAATATTTGGCCTTTGTTACCCGATTGGATGAATCCTGACTGTTGGTCAAACAGACTTTCTTTCCAATTTCCTGTATTTTTAGAACTAATAAATGAAAGTGCTAAAAGATAATTGAAAAAAACAAATTGTTTTCTCCCGGGCCGCACTGTCCTGGAGATTAATATTTCATTTCTAGAGACTCCAGAACAATCCGGCAAGGTTGGGAACCATGGCCTTCAGCCAAATCACTTCTTAATTCATACCGAGACACAGCAGAGAAAGGCTTCTTCTAATCATATTTTTCAAGATCTCCATTTTTTAGCTGCCAAATGGTAACGGAAAGCAATTTAACTTGGTGCCGTTTACTTTTTACTTTTCTGTGTCGGTGTTTTATTTGAATGTTCTGTGGCTCACATGTGAATGAAGCCATGGTGTGCGGTTGGAATGGAAATGGAAATACTGTCAATTCCAAAGTGGGTTTGAATAATGGTCTGCTGTAATTATATAAACAAACAGAAAAAAATGCTGAATTCAGAACCATTAACAGTTGTAGAGGAAAACACAGATAAGTCATTTATAAGAGAAACATGGCATCAATAACAAAGTGTGAGCAGAATAGCTTCAGTGAAAGTAATGTCCTTGACTGAAACCGTATACCCACATCGACATTAGTCTTAACACAGGCGCCAGCATCTCCTAATAAATTACACACCGCCGTGGTTGACAAGTGTCACTAAGTGGAGACAGTCCGGGAGTGCTGTGCATTGGTGTAGCAACTTGCTGAGCCACGCCGTAACAGGACATGGCTTTGTGTCCAACTGTCTGGCTGATTCCCAACTTTAACTGGATGATGCAGGGAGGTGTCGGCCAATCTTTTTGGTCAAGTCACTTCATGTGCTTCACGGTGGCTGGTTACAGAGGGGCAGTGGCAGCAAGGTAACACCACAAAGAGAGAAGAAAATACCTCAAAGATGGGAGGGATTAAAAAACTTGTAGGCAATTGAGCTGACTGCACATCACATTTAATAATTCAGTAATTATTCAGCAGCTCAAATCACAAATCTGTCTTATTCAGGCTAGCCATTCCTAGTAATAGATTAGTTAATATTCATAGGCAATCAATTGGAACAAAGCATAAAAGAGATAAAAATGTGACAAAGACATAAAGTGAGATTGTGCTCTTTTCCTGAGAATGTCACAGTAGTCAAGATTTTTCTCAGTATATAACCTGGCCTCGATAAATGTGGCAAATGATTTGTCATCACACTGATCTGCTCAGAAACCTATGCTTTCACCACCTCTAGGACATTTCATGCAATGTTGCATTACTCAAGCTGTGTAGGAATTTATAGGGTTTGTCATAGGATATTGTACCAGGCTAAATTGTTTGAACTATGCATAATTAACATGGCAGGCAAACTGATGCTTTCATAGCTTAATGCTATTAGGAATTTCCATTTTTTTTAATATACATTCTTGGGATCTGGGTGTCACTAGCAAAGCCAGAATTTATTGCCCATCCCTATTAGCCCTTGAGAAGGTGGTGGTGAGCCACCTTCTTAAACCGCTGCAGTCAACATGGTGAAGGTACTCATACAGCGCTGTTAGGGAGGGAGTTCCAGGATTTTGACCCATCGACCATAAAGTAACGGTGATATAGTTCCAAGTCAAGATGGTGTGTGACATGGAGGGGAACTTGGAGGTGGTGATATTCCCATGTACCTGCTGCCCTTGTCCTTTTTGGTGGTAAAGATCGCAGGTTTGGGAGGTGCTATCGAACAAACCTTGACAAGTTGCTGTAATGCATCCTGCAGATGGTACACACTGCAGACATGGTGTGTCAGTGTTGGAGGGAGTGAATGTTTAATGTGATGGATGGGGTACCAATCAAGTGGGCTGCTTTGTCCTGGATGGTGTTGAGATTCCTGCGTGTTTGAGCTGCACTCATCCAGACAAGTATTCCATCACACTCCTGAGTGTCTTGTGGAAAAGCTTTGAGGAGTCAGGAGGTGAATCACTCACCGCAGAATACCCAGCCCCTGACCTGCTCTTGTATCTGTTGAATTATAATATATCACAGCTCCCCAGTGGCTATTGTTAGGCACATAGGAACAGGAGTAGGTCATTCAGCCTCTTGAACATGTTCGGCCGTTCAATTAGATCATGGCAGATCTGTATCTTAACTACATCTACCCACCTTGGTTTCCTGTCCCTCATACCCTTGCCTAACAAAAATATATCAATCTCAGTTTTGAAATTTTGAACTGAGCCCCAGTCTCAACAACTTTTTGTGTTAGAGAGTTCCAAATTTCTTGTACCTTTTGAGTGAAGAAATGTTTCCTGACTTCACTCCTGAATGGCCTAGGTCTAATCTTAAGGTTATTCCCCCTTGTTCTGGACTCCCCCACCAGAGGAAATAATGTCTCTATATCTTATCAAATATTTTACTCATCTTAAGCACCTCAATTAAATCACCCCTTAATCTTCTACACTCAAGGAAATAAAAGCCTAGCCTATGCAGCATGTCCTCATAATTTAATCCTTTTAGCCCTGTTGTGAATCCATTTGATTCTATTTGAAAAGTAAGGGGAGCAATTTGTTGTATTCAGTGTAGGACATGCATCAGGTAAATTGTGTTAAACAAAAAATTCCCCTTATTGTAGAACACGTGTCACTGCTGCACAACACCAGTGTGAAAGAGATGTTTTGCTCTTTCAGACTCTTTAAAGTTCAAATATGAAAACATATTTTACACTCCCCCAATGTGTTAGTAAATGTATCCAGTGACTGAGCAAATTTGATCACCAGTCCGTGCTGAGGTAGGTCATTTCAAGTGGGCAACTGTTGGGGTGCTACCATTGGCCTCAATATTCCTGGGTAAGGGGTGGGGTAGGGAGAGGACTGGCCAGGATTCCTGCTTCTAATTCCTACTTAGTGAATCTTGCTGGAAGTCCATTCATGGAACTCTTTTGAGTTTACCTGCAAAACATAAAGACATTAAACGGTGCCACCCGACCTGGGTGACACTCCAGACATTTACAAGGCCCTTTTTTTCCCCCCTTTTTTTTTTTTTTGTGTTTTTTCTTTTTCTTTTTTTGTTTTTTTTTGGGCACTAAAATCACAATTTTTCCCCAGTGCCCCCTATAAAAGGGAAGGGGACACTAAAAGCACCGGCAATTAAAACAAATTAACTTTAAAACATAAAATCAAATTAAAATTTGGTTAGTCCATTCATGGATGTCAGGAGTAAAGTTGGAATTGGGCTCAGCTGTTCCCAATGAAAAGTGGAATTTATTGGTTAACACAATTTACTTGATGCATATCCGACAACGAATGCAACCAATTATTCCCCTTACTTTTCATCCAGCTGAAGAGTCTGTCAACATTCACTTTGGAGACTCACTCTGGGATGAGGTATCAGAGGGTGACTGCCACTGATGCAACCATAAGCCAGCAAGAAGCCTTTGAAAAAGAAGGATGGATATGAGCAAACTGTTGTAGGAATAAAAAAGTATTTGAGCTAAAACTCCTGAGAAAATAATGACACTTCTGCACATTACAGATGCATTTTGAACTGAATAAACTGTCTTCTTAGTTTTTAATGCAAAGCAAAATGCTCAGTTAATTGCAAGCACTTAAAACATGTCTATCATTGTGATCTGATTGCTTCTCAGGAGATTGATAGGAAAAAGAGGCAGGTCAATTAAAGTAGCGATGTCAGATCAGGAATGATTAGCAGATGAAAATTGATGTTGAATATACCATTAAATTAAACCATTTTTCACAAAGAGTCATTAAAATCTGGATACTTAGACACATATCATGAGTATCTCGACAATTTTGATGTATTATGTAGCACATATTAATTTAGGTTTGACTTTAGATACATAGAATGCAGCATATTAGCCTTAATTAAAGTAGACTATACACTGATAAAAGAGAACAAACTAAAGTGTATTGGGCCTTTCAGCTTTAGGGAGAAAATATTGCTCATTACCCAATCCATGTCCAGGAGGTTTAAGGCCTTAGCCTTTATATAAAAAGTTTGGTATATTGCACCGCCAGCAAAATATCTGAACCTTGTACACATGCTTATCATATTTCTCTCTCCACTATTTTATGAGATATTAACCCAAATAAAATAAATGGATTTGCCACTCTCTTAAAATAGAATTTTTATGAATTAGCCCTGGCTTTTTTTCTCCACTATCAACTGTCTCCTTGAGCTGCTCTGCCCACCCCTACTAACCTTACCTCTAACAAGGGTGAGGAGCTCATAGACATCTTTGTCATAAAGATTCAGACCATCCATTTAGCAGTATCTACTGTTTCCCCCTCACGTCCTAGCCCTCATCTCTTGCCTCTCTTTAGTTTCTCTCCCATCACCCCTGATGGGCTCTCTGAGCTCATCTTGTCCATGACATCCATCTCCTGCTCACTTAACTGTGTGCTCACTAAACTGCCAACTACCCAACCTCTCGATCTGGTCCTCATGCAATCTGACATTGTAAATGATTCTCTTTCCTCAGGTACTGTCCCTCTCCCTTTCAAAACTGCTGTTACCATCCACCCTTAAAAAAAAACCTTGACTCCTCTATCCTTGCAAACTATCATCACATCACCATTCTTTCTTTCTTCTCCAAAGACCTTGAACCTGCTGTCACTTCCCAAATCAGTAGCCATCTTTTCCGCATCTCCATGATTCAATCTCTCCAATAATGCTTCCACCCCGCCATATTGCCCTCAAATGAACTCAAAGTCACAAATGACATCCTTGATAACTTTGATAATGGTGCATTATCCCTCTTCTTCCTTCTCAACTACTCTGCAGCCTTTGACATGGTTGATCATAGTTTTCTCCTCCGATGCCTCTTTTCTGTTGTCCAAGTCAGTGGGACTTCCCTTGATTAGTTCCATTCTTGCTTATATGATTGTAGCCAGAGTATCTCCAGCAATGACTTCTCTTTCTTCCACTGCACAGTTACTTTGAGTGTCTCCAAACGATCTATCCTTGGTCCCCTCCTCTTCCTCATCCACCTCCTGCCTCTTGAAAAGATCATCCATAGACATGGGGTCAGCTTCACATATGCACTTACGGCACCCAGATCTACAACTCCATCACCTCTTGCGACTCTTCCACTGCCTCTGTGATAGACTACTGGTCCGAAATCTAATCTTGATTGAGTTGCAATTTCTCTCTGCTAAACAGTGGGAGAACCGGTCATTATATTCAGCCCCGACCACAAATTCTTTACCTTACCACCAGTTCCATTCCCCTCTCCAGCTACTGTTTCAGGCTGAACCAGATACTGGATCAATTCTGCACCTTAATTGACCCCAAGTTGAGTTTCAGGCTCCTTACCTCTCCATCACAAAGACAAAGAGCTAGATTTTACACTTTTGTGCAGATTGCCCAGAAATGAGCATTATTTCCAGCATGGGTGGTAAAAATGGGTTTTCAAATCCTCGGCTTGTCACCCATTTTCAAAGCCCCCAGTCGCCATTTTAAAAATTGGGCGTTACCGCGAGCGAAAAGAAATGAGCCTTAGCGTTAAATCTCTCTGACCTTCTGCTGTAAAGTGTCACCATCCATAGCAACGGCATGGCAACGCTCGATTCCCACGATTCAGGAGGTCAGGGGTCATCATGACATGCGCAGAAGAGGAGGCAGAGAGGGACTGAAAGAGTATGTGGATGTGGTGTGTGCTTGTTTGGCTGTTGTGGGAGGTACGAGAGAGATTCACCAGCAGCAAAAAGCCTACTAAGCATCAAGAACATAGTTGGCACCGAGTTTCTGTCCAACAAATAATACATAACATGGAGGAGGCCCTGGAGCTGTTAGCCAGAAACACTGGTGGTAGAGGGCTCCCAGTGGTCCCGGAGTGCGGCACTGCACCCCAAGGTGCCGCACCCCCATTGCCAATGACACATGAGAGCCAGGAGGAAGATCTTGCTTCTGGCTCGGAGCACATTCCCACCTCAGGACCATCCTCTCCCGTATCCGTCCAAGCAGCGGATCTGCCGTCATCTCCCCCCCCCCCCCCCAATGAAGCAGCACCTGAGGAGCTCCTCGGCCAGGCGACTTGGAGTCAGTAGGGGAAGGGGAATGGGTAGAGGTGGGGAGGAGAAGCGGTGGGGGAAAGGAAAGTGAGGTGCATGGCCGAAGGTGTTGTCGGAGGCATATTTTTAGGTTGCTGCTGCTATTTTGGTGGGAGGGTCAGGGCAAGGGGCGCGGGGGCTACCTTGTTGGTTTTCATTTGTGTTCTGTATTGCTGGAAATGGGGACCATTGTAATGATGTAAATGTGATAAATTTGTTGTGGGGTGGGGCAGGGGTGGGGTGGGATGGATTTTACAGATATACTTATGATTTCAGACAAATGGCCGGGTTAAATGTTTTTTATTTTGCTTATTGGCTCAGGTAGCTGCACCGTTACATGCTGGTGATTCCTTTACATGAAAGGGTATAATTACACTTAACTTCAACTTTAACTGTCACCAAGGTGATGCCCACCATTAATATATGACCTGCAGACCCAGCAGTGTGTCATCTTTGTAAATACCGCCAACGTTCTTTCAAGCAAAACGCTCATTGATGAGCTCCTGATGTAAGGTTCTTGCAGCTATCATGCCACCACGGGCCCTTTCCTGCGGTCTACAGGGTGGTGGGGGCATGGCTTCAGCATCAGCCTGATTGTCTGGCTCGATGTCAGCGTCCACCTTCTCTTCCTCTCTCTCCTGAGGTGGACCATCAGACCCTTCTGGCAATTCTTGTCCCCTCCTGATAGCCAAGTTGTGCAGCATGCAGCATACCACCACAAATTGAGCTACCTGCTCAGGGTGGTATTGGAGCTCACCTCCTGAGTGGTCCAGGCATTTAAAGCACTGCCTAAGCACTCCAATGGTTTTCTCCACAATATTGCGAGTAGCTCTGTGGCTCGCATTGTATCGCCTCTCGGCTTCGGTATAGGTGTCACACAGGGGGATCATCAGCCAGGTGGCGAGGCCATATCCTTTGTCACCAAGCATCCAGCATTGACTTTGTGGCTGACTGGTAAACAAGTCAGATACAGTGCTCTCACGCAGGATGTGAGCATCATAGATGCTGCCTGGAAATTTAGCATTTACTGCCGTAATAACTTGCTGGTTGTCGACGATGAGTTGCACATTCAGGGAGTGGAATACCTTGTAGTTCCTGAAAACCTCTGCAAACTGAAAAGTTGCCCGCATCACGATGTGCATACATTCTATTGCTCCCTGCACCTTGGGGAAGTTAGCAATTTGGTAGAATCCTAAAGCCCTCTCAGTCTGAGCCTCCCTGGTCATAGGGAAGCTAATGAAGTCCATCCTGCATGTGTACAGGGCTTCAGTGACCTATCTAATGCAGCAATGTGTGGCATGCTGAGATATACCACAAATGTCGCCAGCTGAGGCCTGAAAGGAACCCGACGCATAGAACAAAACTGCCGTGTTGACCTAGATCTCGACGGACAGTGCAGTCCTGATGGCGTTGGCAGGCTGGAGATCTCCCCTTATGAGCTGGCATATCTCATTGATAACCTCTTCGTGGAAGCGCAGTCTCCTAAGGCAAGTGGTGTCGCACAAGTTGAGGTAAGACTGCCTCTCCCTGTACTTACGGGGGGTGTAATGTCTGGTGTTCCTCATCAGTCTGTCACGTCTTAGATTGGGCACATGAGGCTGTCGAGTGTACCTTCTGCCATCTTGAGTCTGCAGCATGTGAGTGGTCATCAAGAGAGGGTGAGAAATGACAGGCCCCATTCCAATAGCTATCTGTTTTCCACCGATTGTTCACAAAGAATGAATGTCCCCATTAAGACACCTAGTAAATGCCAATCGTCCGCAATATGAAAAGATGTCTGTTCAGATGTTCACATCAGCTAGAAACACCTCCACAGTACATTCAAACTCCCCCGAGGTTGAAGCAGAGCAGCCTTTTAAATGATGCGACCTGCGATTTAGAACATGGCGTCTGCACCGCTGTGAGTAGTTCCGGTTAGTTTAACTTTTTCCCATCGTTTCTTTTGGTGAGCGATATTGTCGGCGAGAAGTGTACGAGGTGCTGAAAGTAAGGATGGGCCAAAAACTGGACGTTAGTTTCGGCAAATGTGATCTTTACGACAAAAAACAGTGAGCGGTCGGTATTATTTATTCCTGGCGTTACGTACATGCCGAAAGCAACGCTCGGCGATAAGTGTCCGAACAATGGGCGTCAGTTTCCATTTTGTGGCTAAATAGGCGATATCTTGGTGTTACACCACATTTCAGTGTTAAAATGGACGTTAAGTGGGCGTTATGCATGCAACAATAATGGAAAATCTAGCCCTATCTACTTCCACCTCCGTAACATCACCACCTCCGTAATATCACCATGGTGGAAGACACTAAATATAATCCAATAATGGATAATTAAGGGGCTATCGGAGGGAGTAACTTAATACAATCACTATCACTAATGAAGTAATACTAGGTAAAATAATGGGACTAAAGGCGGATAAGTTCCCTGGACCTGATGACTTGCATCCTAGGGTCTTAAAAGAAGTGGCTGCACACATAGTGGATGCATTGGTTGTAAGCTACCAAAATTCCCTGAATTCTGGGGTGGTCCCAGCGGATTGGAAAACCGCAAATGTAACGCCTCTAGTTAAAAAATGTGGCAGACAAAAGCAGGAAACTATAGATCAGTTAGCCTAATATCTGTCGTTGGGGAAAATGTTGGAGTCCATTATTAAGGAAACAGTAGCAGGACATTTGGAAAAGCATAATTCAATTAAGCAGTTTTATGAAAGGGAAATTATGTTTGACAAATTTGTTGGAGTTCTTTGAGAAGATAACGAGCAGGGTGGATAAGGGGGAACCAGTGAATGAGGTGTATTTGGATTTCCAGAAGACATTCGATAAGATGCCACATAAAAGATTACTGCACAAGATAAAAGTTTACGGTGTTGGGGGTAATATATTAGCATGGATAGAAGAAAGAAAACAGAGAGTCGGGATAAAAGGGTCATTTTCCAGTTCACAAACAGTGACTAGTGGGATGCTGCAGGGATCGGTGCTGGGTCCTCAACGATTTACAATATATATTAATGACTTGAATGAAGGGACTGAGTGCAATGTAGTCAAGTTTGCTGAGGATACAAAGATAGGTGAGAAAACAAATTGTGAGGAGGACACAAAACATCTGCAAAGGGATATAGACAGGCTAAGTGAGTGGGCAACAATTTTGCAGATGGAGTATAACATGGGAAAGTGTGAGGTTATCCACTTTGGCAGAAAAAATAGAAAAGCAAATTATAATTTAAATGGAGAAAAATTGCAAAGTGCTGCAGAACAGAGGGACCCTGGGGGGGGTCCTTGTGCATGAAACACAAAAAGTTAGTATGCAGGTACAGCAAGTAATCAGGAAAGCAAATGGAATGTTGGCCTTTATTGCAAGGGAGATACAGTATAAAAGCAGAGAAGTCCTGCTACAACTGTATAGGGTATTGGTGAGGCTACACCTAGAGTACTGCGTACAGTTTTGGTCTCTGTATTTAAGGAAGGATATATTTGCATTGGAAGCTGTTCAGAGAAGGTTCACGAGGTTGATTCTGCAGATGAGGAGGTTGACTTATGAATATAGGTTGAGTAGGTTGAGCCTATACACATTGGAATTCAGAAGAATGAGAGGTGATCTTATCGAAACATATAAGTAATGAGGGGGCTCGACAAGGTGGATGCAAAGAGGATATTTCCACTCATAGGGAAACTAAAACTAGGGAACATAGTTTCAGAATAAGGGACTGCCCATTTAAAACTAAGAAGAGGAGGAATTTTTTCTCTCAGGGGGTTGCAAATCTATGGAATTCTCTTCCCCAGAGAGCTGTAGAAGCTGGATCATTGAATATATTTAAGGCAGAGATAGACAGATTTTTGAGCGATAAGGGAGTAAAGGGTGATGCGGTGCGGGCAGGGAAGTGGAGCTGAGCCCATGATCAGATCAACCATGATCTTATTGAATGGCAGAGCAGGCTCGATGGAACAAATGGCCTACTCCTGCTCCTATTTCTTATGTTCTTATGTTCACCATCACCACTTTCCTCTTTGACCTACATTGGCTCATCATTCCGCAGCACCTGAAATTTTACATTTTCATACTAGTATTTAAATCCTTTCATGGCCTCACCTCTCCCTAACTCTGTTACCTCCTACAACCCCACCCCCAAACTCTCTGTTCCTCTGACTCTAGTCTTTTGTTAATCTCGTTCTCCCTTCACCTCACCGTCATCAGCTCTCCCTTCAGCTGCTTAATCTCTCCACTTCTCCGTCTCCCTCTCCTTCTTTAAGAGCCTCCTGAAAATTCACCTCTCTGACCACGTTTTTGGTCAACAGCAACAACAACTTGTGTTTATATAGCACCTTTAACATAGTAAAACTTTCCAAGGCTCTTGATACCGAACACAAAAGGAGAAATTAGGGCAGGTGACCAAAACCTAAGGAGTATCTTACAGGAGGAAAGAGAGATAGAGGAGGAGAGGTTTCAGCAGGGAAACCCCGCTAATGTTTGCTTTATTGCCTTAGCATCCTTTTTCTTTTAATTACACCCCTGTAGAGCACCTTGGGATGTTTTTCCAATATTAAAGGTGCAATATAACTGCAAATTGTTGTTGTGTGTGTTTAATCATCTAACATGGATCTGAGTCATTTCTAGATTTATAACTACTAAGGGACCGAAATGTTATGCCAGTAATTTCAGTTTGGGACAAATTTTCCAATCTCATTTTATTCCTTTACAAGCACTTTTATGATGGCAGGGAGCATCTGGTTCTTCATATTTACTATGGAAGCAAATGAGAATCTTATATAAAACTAAACTATTTATTAATAAATCAGTTTGAGAACCTACATCGAGACTTTCACCTCCATGCTAATCCTACTGTCACACAGCAGCTCATTAAATCCTCCTGATTATCATGAAACTTCCTACCCTGCCTGACATAGCCTCCTTTCAGCGCCTAAGGACCCTTTCTTGTTCAAATCGTCTTATCTATTTATAGGGTCAAGAATGCCGGCTCAGTAGTTTATGATGTTTAAAACTATCCTGTCACAATTGTATTTTAATGGGCTGTTTGATGTTTGGGGGAAAATTGTATTTAATAAAATACTTCAGGATACATCAGAGTTGTCTTTTCAGTGGGCGGGCAACTGGTCTGTCATCCTGAGTGCTGAGAAGACCAAGTCAATATTGCTGTAGAGGAAGATTGCTCACGACGTTTCCCACCCACATCTTTCTATAAGGTTTGCAAACTCTCATTAGTTACACACTCCAGGTTTTTCAATTACATTTTGTAATGTTTGTAAGCTTGTAATGTTGTAGCTCCACACTGTGGATGTGGACGTATTGTGTTACTGCAACTAAAGGTGAATAAATGAGTCAGCTGACCAGAAGCTTCTGGAACTTCTGAGATGCTATTATAGAAAGCTGTGTGTGCTGTGCGCTGTGAATATATCACATTTGGTGACAAGATGGAATTTTTCGGATGATATAAAGCTGAAATTTTGTTGGTAAAGGATTCAGCCAGCCGACAGAGAGACTTTGGAAGCTTCTCTGTCTTTTTTTGGTCCAAGGTAAAAAAAAACGAGCACACTGTCTGCACTGCAGAGACAAAATGGCGGCACCCATAGCAGTAATGGTGCACTTAGGTGAATTTAAACGTGACCAGGAAAGGTTTAAGGCATATGTGGAATGGCTAGAAATGTATTTCATTGCAAATAATATAATTGAAGTTCCAGAGAATGCAGATCAGAACGGAAGCAAGCTATCTTCTGATCGGAAGCGGGTCCTGAATTTTATGAAACCCTGGTAAATCTGCTTGTGCCTGACGAGCCAAAGGCCACAACGCTTAGAGATTTTAATGAAGCTGAAGCAGCACTACAACCCGGTACCGTTAGAAATTGCTGAAAGCTATCATTTCGGTTTACGAAATCAAAAGGCTGATGATATTATCAGTGAGTACACTGTAGCATTACAAAAGCTATTCACTGTAATTTCAGAAACTTTCAAAACTGAGTATTGCGGGACCATTTTGTTTGTGGGATGAAAAATGATGAGATCAGAAGAAAGTTATTGACGACGGATGACTTGACTTTTGAGATTGCTTGTCAGACAGCGAGGTTGATGGGCATGGCTGATCAATATTCCTGTCAATTTCATAATAATTACAATCGTCATTCAACCGAGGTGAAACGCCTGCAGATTCAAAATAAAAGGGGGCGCAAAGTCTCAGAACTGGAAATTCTAACAAAGCATCGAAGTCGTGCTATCGGTGCCTGGGACAACACATTGCTCAACATTGTCCATATGTGAAGGCAGAGTGTTTCTTCTGCAGAAAGACTGGGCATCTTGTGAAGGCATGCCAACTGAAGGGTAAACTAGCTTTTAAAGCTAAGAGTAGAAATCCCCAGAGACTACATAGCAAGGAGGAACAAGAACAGGACGTGGAGATGTTAGAGTTACACATCATTGGGAGCATGAGGTTAACGGACAGCGATTCGAAAAGTATCAAAATCCACATAGAGGTTGCGGGATTCAAGATACCAATGGAATTCGACATGGGTGCATCCGTGGGTGTAGTACCGGAGTCGCTATACCTTGACAAATTGCGTAATTTCCCATTGGAAAAATCCAAAATGGAGCTGCGAGGCTACTTGGGAGAGAAAATTCCTGTAGTAGATTGTATCACTGTACCGGTGAAATACAAGGATCAATTTCAGAACTTGCCTCTAATAGTAGTGAAAGGAGACAAGTCTACCTTAGTAGGAAAAAATTGGTTGAGATCACTGAGGCTGGATTGGAGTGAGATTTCTCGTGTTGAAACGAGATTTGCATCAACAGATGATGTTATCAAGAGTTATCCGAAGGTGTTCTGCATAATGGGCAGTCCGATCCAAGGCTTCAAGGTGAGTGTCAGGGTACCCAAGGACGCTAGATCAGCTTACTGCAAGCCACGTTCCATACCATATGCACTCAAGGAGAAAGTTGAGCAAGAACTCAAAAGACGAGAGACTGAGAACATTATTTCTAAGATAGATTAATGTAATTGGGATACATCCATTGTTGTTGTACCCAAGTCCAATGGTAAGGTAAGATTGTGTGGTGATTACAAACATGGAAACATAGAAAAGAGGTGCAGGAATAGGCCATTCGGCCCTTCGAGTCTGCACCGCCATTCAATAAGATCAAGGCTGATCATTCCCTCAGTATCCCTTATCTGCTTTCTCTCCATACCCCTTGATCCCCTTAGCTGTAAGGGCCATATCTAACTCCCTCTTGAATATATCCAAAGAACTGGCATCAACAACCCTCAGTGGCAGGGGGTTCCACAGGTTAACAACTCTCTGAGTGAAGAAGTTTCTCCTCCCCTCAGTCTTAAATGGCCTCCAACTTATCCTAAGACTATGTCCCCTGGTTCTGGAGTTCCCCAACATCGGGAACATTCTTCCCGCATCTAACCTGTCTAGTCCCATCAGAATCTTATACGTTTCTATGAAATCTCCTCTCATCCTTCTAAACTCCAGTGAATAAAGGCCCAGTTGATCCAGTTTCTCCTCATATGACAGTCCAGCCATCCCTGGAATTAGTCTGGTGAACCTTCGCTGCACTCCCTCCATAACAAGAACATCCTTCCTCAGATTAGGAGAACAAAACTGGACACAATACTCCAGGTGAGGCCTCACTAAGGCCCTGTACAACTGCAGTAAGACCTCCCTGCTCCTATACTCAAATCCCCTAGCTATGAAGGCCAACCATTTGCCTTCTTCACCGCCTGTTGTACCTGCGTGCCCACTTTCAGTGACTGATGAACCATGACACTCAGGTCTCGTTGCACCTCCCCTTTTCCTAATCTGCCGCCATTCAGATAATATTCTGCCTTCGTGTTTTTGCCCCTAAAGTGGATAACCTCACATTTATCCACATTATACTGCAACTGCCATGCATTTGCCCACTCACCTCACTTGTCCAAATCACCCTGCAGCCTCTTAGCGTCCCCCTCACAGCTCACACCGCCACCCAGTTAGTGTCATCTGCAAATTTGGAGATATTACACTCAATTCTTTCATCCAAATCGTTAATGTATATTGAAAAGAGCTGGGGTCCCAGCACTGAGCCCTGCGGCACTCCACTAGTCACTGCCTGCCATTCTGAAAAGGACCCGTTTATCCTGACTCTCTGCTTCCTATCTGCCAACCAGTTCTCTATCCACGTCAGTACATTACCCCCAATAACATGCACTTTGACTTTGCACACCAATCTCTTGTGCGGGACCTTGTCAAAAGCCTTTTGAAAGTCTAAATGCACCACACCCACTGGTTCACCCTTGTCCACTCTGCTAGTTACATCCTCAAAAAATTCGAGAAGATTCGTCAAGCATGATTTCCCTTTCATAAATCCATGCTGACTTGGACCGATCCTGTCACTGCTTTCCAAGTGCACTGCTATTTCATCCTTAATGATTGATTCCAACATTTTCCCCACCACTGATGTCAGGCTAACTGGTCTATAATTACCTATTTTCTCTCTCCCTCTCTTTTTTAAAAAGTGGTGTTACATTAGCTACCCTCCAGTCCATAGGAATTGACCCAGAGTCGATAGACTGTTGGAAAATGATCACCAATGCATCCACTATTTCTAGGGCCACTTAAGTACTCTGGGATGCAGACTATCAGGCCCTGGGGAATTATCAGCCTTCAATCCCATCAATTTCCCTAACACAATTTCCTGCCTAATAAGGATATCCTTCAGTTCCTCCTTCTCACTAAACCCACTGTCCCCTAGTACATCCTTCAGGAAGACAGAACTGAAGTATTTGTTCACAATAAAGTAACCGTAAACCAGGTTCTAGATGGGAACATCCCCAGTACATTGCCAAATATAGAAGATTTGTTCACAACACTGACAGATGGTCAGATCTTCTCAAAACTGGATCTTACGAATGCATACTTGCAGCTTGAACTAGATGAGTCCAAGCCATGCTTGACTATAAATACTCATCTAGGCCGATATCAATTTAATAGGCGACCGTTCGGAGTGTCTTCTGCCCCTGCCATATTCCAAGGGGTGATGAACCAGATTTTGCAAGGTATTGAAGGGTTAGTATGTTATTTAGATGACATACTAATTTCAGCACCAAATAGGCAAATTCATAATAACATACTGAATGAATGGCTAGAGAAGCAGAGTACGAGAGTCTGCTCGTAAGTGTGTGTTATTTCAAAACTCAGTGGAGTACTTAGGGTACAGAGATGGTTTACATCCAACCATGGGAAAACTGGATGTAATTAGAAATGCACCCACTCCCAGGAATGTCACTGAACTTCATTCATTCTTGGGTCTTTTGAACTATTATGGGAAGTTCCTACCAAATTTGGCTACAGTATTACATCCATTGAATGAACTATTGGATGTGGTCAAAAGAATGCGATGCAGCATTCAAGGAGTGTAAAAGCAAATGGATAGAGTGCACCATGTTAGTTCACTATGACATATCTAAGGAGATTAAGCTAGCATGTGATGCCTCTCCGTATGGAGTTGGGGCAGTAATCTCTCATGTATCAAATAATGGGGAGGAGAGACCAATTTAATTTGCTTCACGCACTCTCAGTGCCAGTGAGAGTAATGATGCGCAAATTGAAAGGGAAGCTTTGGCATTAATTTTTGGGGTCAAGAAGTTCCACAAATACTTGTATGGTCATAAGTTTACTATCGTTACAGGCCATAAGCCCCTAACAGCAATCCTCCATCCAAAATTCCCAGTTCCAACATTAGCTGCAGCCCGAATGCAGAGATAGGCTTTGATTTTGTCAGCATATACATATGATATTGAATACAGATGATCAGCTGATCACAGTAATGCTGATGCAATGTCTAGATTGCCCTCCCCATCACAAGTTATACCCAATAGGGAAGAAGTGTTCTATTTTTCATACATTGATGAACTGCCAGTCACAGCTGAAGAGATTGGTAGAGCAACCAAACGTGACCCAGTAATGTCAAAGGTGCATGATTATATTGCAAATGGATGGCCAAACCAGGTAATAAACATTCATATTCATCTATTCTTCATTTGCAGGAATGAATTATCAGTCGATAAAGATTGTATCATGTGGGATGCAAGATTGGTTATACCAAATAAATTCAGGTCCAAATTATTAGGAGACCTCCATGACCAGCACTTGGGAATGTCCTAGACCAAAAGTTTTACATGCAGTTACTTATGGTGGCCAGGTCTTGATAAAGATATAGAGTACATCGTGAGTCATTGTACGACATATCAATCGGTAAGCAAGCAACCACCATCAGTACCATTACAGCCATGGAAATAGCCTCCCAGGGCATGGCAAAGGCTACATATTTATTTTGCTGAGCTAGAAGGACAATTGTTCATTGTGATTGATAGCCATTCGAAGTGGGTTGAGGTGTTTCCAATGTGGAAAATAACAAGTAAAACATTAGATATTTTGCAAAGTTTATTTTCTTCATTTGGTCTCCCAGACAAAATTGTTTCTGATAATGAAACACAATTCCATTCAGAATATTTTGCACAGTTCACGAGCAAAAATAGTGTGAAACATACCAAGGTTCCACCGTACCACCCTGCTTCGAATGGTGCAGCAGAGCATTCTGTACAAATTGTAAAACATGCTCTCATAAAACAAATGAACTAAGTGTGTTCAAGAGACTATAAAATACATGGTGTCAGAAGAGGAGATTTCTGATCTTTCGTCGAATGCATCGAAATATTGGAACTCTAAGACTGTTTCGAGCCGATCGAAATCGACGTTAAGCAATGCAGTACAGAGCGTGCTTCGTAAACATTGTGTGTGGATCTGTGAAGGGCAATAAGTAGTCATAAGCTTGTAAAGTAACCTAGAGGTATCAGTAAAGTAAACTTAAGGTAGCTTAAGCTATTGTAGAGCCTTGATTGAAAAAGTATATCTACAATACATGGCCACGCTATTTTACCATTAGAAGTGTTCTAGTTCTCTGGTTATTTCAACTGTATAGATGTATGTGACAAACTCAAAGTCCTAAACTGTAGTGAGCTATCATGACCATCATGGTGCCAACTCCCACACACATTCCCCTCCCATCTTCATTGCAGGTGACCAGCGATTTGAAAGTCAACTGGACAGCTGTGAAATTATCACAAATATTGTGGAAAAAACAGAATTAGGATTGCAATGTTTATCACTGCCATTGGCAGAGATGCCCTACATAGCCACAATAATATTCCCTACAAATCAGAGGAAGACAAACAGGAAATTGACATTATTCTGAAGCTCTGGGAATAGGTAAAGGTAAAACCAACATCATCTATGAATGGTATCAGTTTAACAACTGTGAATAAGAGGACGAGCATTTTGACAGATATTTCGTGAAAGTGAGGGAGCTGGAATCATCATGTGATTTCGGCAATTTGAGGAATGACTTCATCGGAGACTGCATAGTTTGCGGAATATCTGATAACACTCTGCATAAGAGGTGGTTGCAAGAATCAAGCCCAACACTAGATAAATATGTGATGCTCTGTAAAGCTACAGAGGCCACAATTGTGCAAATGAAATCCATGAAGCTCACTAAAACAGACTTAGATGCTGAAGATGTCAAAGCTATCAGACAGAAACCACAACTCACCAAGAAATAATTCACAGACAAAGAGTTCACAAGCAATTGTCGATATTATGGCAAAAGACACGAGCTGTCAAAAAAAAAATATCCAGCTTATGGGAAGACCAACACAAGTTGCGGCAAACAAAATCACTTTTCTCTAAAGTGCAGGCAGAGTGGATTGAGGCAGAAGTCTACACATAAGCATAAATATAAGGGCAAGTCAAAAGTTCATGCACTATATGAAGACAGTAATGATTCTGATTTTGAAATCATGACAGTAAATATGCTTGGTAAAGGTGATCGCACAATCAAGGTCAAAGCTGACAGAAAGTATCCTAACAAGATTATGTCTACCTTCTTCATTAAAGGTCAAAAGCAAATACATTGTGGGGCCACATGCAATGTGCTTAGATACTTACTTAAAGGCTTAAAGTTAAAATAATCTAAGGGAACACTGTCACTATATGACAACATTCCAACCATTCCAGTGGTAGGAACTTACAATGTGCCACTGGAAAATACAAAGAATAAGTAAAAGTACATTGTGCCCTTTGTGATCATTGAGGGCCAAAGTGCACCACTGATTGGCTCACGCACTGCTCAACAGCTACAACTGATATAAGTGCAGCATGAGAATATCGCGGTGATAAATGAACCATGCGAATCACAAACTACGAGCAAGGCAAACATCTCGCTAGCGTCAAAAACCGTTGTCAAAAATGCAAATCAAGATGTGTTTAAGGCACTTGGACACATGCCAGAAATAGTTCACCTTGAATTTAATGAATCAGCAACACCAGCTGTATTGCCATCCAGACGGGTGCCAATAGCGATCAAACAAACGCTGAAAGAGGAACTCGATCGTTCAGAAGAACGACAATGTAGTGCATGGAGAAAGAGTCAGACTGAACGCTGTGCGCTCAAAGTAAAGTGTGACTGTAGTCTTTTATTGCAGGTCTCCAGAGCGTCTCTCCAACCTGTGAAGCCTCTTTATATACCTGTGCTCCCAAGGGATTATGGGATCCCTTGGGACTCCAGGGGATGAGCCCTCTGGTGGCTGTACAGTGTAAATGCAAGTATACATATATAACAGACAAAACATCATGAAAGTTGTTGAACCGACGGACTGGGTATCCAGTCTAGTGACCGTACAAAAACCAAATGGAAAGATATGAGTATTTATCGACCCTCAACCTCTTAACAATGCCCTGAAACGCAGACACTATGCACTTCCTGTGATCAATGACATCTTGCCACAGATGCCAAATTTAAAGGACTTCACTAAAGAAGACTGCAAGTAGGGTTTCTTGCAATGTGAACTAGAAACAGAGTCCTGGTACCTCATGACCTTCCAGACTCTATGGGGATGATATCGACATAATATAATTCCATTTGGCATCAGTCCTGCCCCGGAAATCTTCCAGTATAAACTAGACCAGAACATCAAGGGTCTAAGAATATAAGAACATAAGAATTAGGAACAGGAGTTGGCCATCTAGCCCCTTGAGCCTGCTCCGCCATTCAAAAAGATCATGGCTGATCTGGCCGTGGACTCAGCTTCACTTATCCGCCCTCTCCCCATAACCCTTAATTCCCTTATTGGTTAAAAATCTATCTATCTGTGACTTGAATACATTCAATGAGCTAGCCTCAACTGCTTCCTTGGGCAGAGAATTCCACAGATTCACAACCCTCTGGGAGAAGAAATTCCTTCTCAACTTGGTTTTAAATTGGCTTCCCCGTATTTTGAGGCTGTGCCCCCTAGTTCTAGTCTCCCCTACCAGTGGAAACAACCTCTCTGCCTCTATCTTGTCTATCCCTTTCATGATTTTAAATGTTTCTATAAGATCACCCCTCATCCTTCTGAACTCCAACGAGTAAAGACCCAGTCTACTCTAATGGAGTCTAGATGGAATCTACAAGATAGAAGGTGATATCTTGATCACTGGACACGGTAAGACACTTAATGAGGCTAAGCACGATCATGACGCAAACTTACACAAATTCATGCAGAGATGCAGAGAGCAAAACATCAAACTAAACTTTATAAGTTTGAATACAAGAGTTCCCAAGTTAAGTACATGGGACAGATACTGTCTAGTGCGGTAAAAACAGAGAGACAGACTATTATCTGAATGGTGACAGATTAGGAAAAGGGGAGGTGCAAAGAGACCTGGGTGTCATGGTACATCAGTCATTGAAGGTTGGCATGCAGGTACAGCAGGCGGTTAAGAAAGCAAATGGCATGTTGGCCTTCATAGCGAAGGGATTTGAGTACAGGGGCAGGGAGGTGTTGCTACAGTTGTACAGGGCCTTGGTGAGGCCACACCTGGAGTATTGTGTACAGTTTTGGTCTCCTAACCTGAGGAAGGACATTCTTGCTATTGAGGGAGTGCAGCGAAGGTTCACCAGACTGATTCCCGGGATGGCGGGACTGACCTATCAAGAAAGACTGGATCAACTGGGCTTGTATTCACTGGAGTTCAGAAGAATGAGAGGGGACCTCATAGAAACGTTTAAAATTCTGACGGGGTTAGACAGGTTAGATGCAGGAAGAATGTTCCCAATGTTGGGGAAGTCCAGAACCAGGGGACACAGTCTAAGGATAAGGGGTAAGCCATTTAGGACCGAGATGAGGAGGAATTTCTTCACCCAGAGAGTGGTGAACCTGTGGAATTCTCTACCACAGAAAGTAGTTGAGGCCAATTCACTAAATATATTCAAAAAGGAGTCCTTACTACTAGGGGTTCAAGGGGTATGGCGAGAAAGCAGGAATGGGGTACTGAAGTTGCATGTTCAGCCATGAACTCATTGAATGGCGGTGCAGGCTAGAAGGGCCGAATGGCTTACTCCTGCACCTAGTTTCTATGTTTCTATGTTTCTAGTGATGGACTCAAAGCCGACCCAAGCAAAGTGGATGCAATCAACTAAATGCAGAAACCGCAGGATGTCACAGGTGTACGACGATTTGTCGGTTCGACAAAGTACCTCGCAAAATTCTTGCTAAATCTTTCAGACCTCAACGAGCCTCTTTGACGGCTTAATCATAAAGACATAGTCTGGAAATAATGTGAAGAACAAGACAAAGCATTTGAAGCCATCAAACAACGCGTGAGAGATTCTCCAGTGCTCATGTGCTTTGACCTCAAACTTGCAGCCGAAGGTCAAGGAGATCCTTCGAGCAAGGGTTTTGGGTTCATTCTTTTGCAACATGGACAACCACTCCGAGCGTTCACTCCAGCGATACTCTCAAATCAAAAAGGAACTGCTCGTTCAAGCCTTCAGAATGGAACAAAACTATCAATATGTATATGGTCGTAAGATCATGCTATGGACAGACCAAAAGCCTTTGGTTGCCATTTGACACAAGCTGTTATCTTCAGCACCCACTCTCACTTTCTCCCACTTTCCAAACAAGGACTGTCTAACATATAACGTTCAACTGCAAGTGACTCCACAATACAACTGGTCATTAAACAAATCGCAACAGGATGGCCAGGAACGACACATGAATGCCCGCCTGGAACGCATGCATACTTCAAAGTTCATGACAAACTCACAACACAGCCTTCAAAGACTATCACTGTGTCATACCAAAAACTCTGAGGTCCGACATTTGTCAGCGACTTCATATTGCTCACACTGGCATCGAGAGCACTCTTCAACGTGTCAGAGAATCTGTTTGCTGGCCAGGACTGAACAGTGACATAAAAGACTATGGGCTAGAATCTCCATTTTGGGCTTATCGTTCAAAAATGTTTATGGCGTGTGCATTAAAAAAGGGTTTTCAGATCATTATAGCTTGCGGTAACGCCCATTCTCAAACCACCTAGTTTCCCCTTTTCAAAATGGGCGTTACCGCAAGCTATATAAAATGGGTGGAAGCGTAAATTTTTTTGACCTTTTGCTGTAAAATGTGGCCGTCCTTAGCAACGGCATGATAACGCTCGATTCCCACAATTCTGGAGGTCAAGGGTCATCATGACATGCGCAGAAGAGGAGAGAGAGAGAGGGACTGAAGGCATGGCTGGGTGTGGTGTGGCTGCTTTGGGAGGAAGGGGGGAGACTTCAGAGCAAGTAGGCAAACAAAAAGTAGCTGTTAGTTGTGGAGACTGATGCTGGAGAGAGCAATGAGCTGGGAGAGTAGCACATTGGAGGGCACAAAAGAGCCAGGGGGTTCTCGGACGAGGCAAATGCCACCCTCCTGCAGGAGGTCGAGTTACACTGGGGTGATTTGACACAGGGAGGGCGTGGGAAGCCCACCCCAAAGGCATACCAGAAGATATGAACCGAGATAGCAGAGGTGGTCTCGTCCGTGACCAATGAGGTGCGTGAGGGCAACCAATGCCGCAAGCGATGGAATGACCTTGTCGGAGCCGCCAGAGTAAGTATTACATTTATTTACATGTACTTATGTAGTTATATAATTTGATTTGTAACAGTCATAAGTGAATATCAGCAGATGTGAGGTCTTTCACTTTTACCGGGAATGTTTTACTCAAAGCCTGCAGTCATGGTGTACGTCTTTAGGTAAAGAATGATAATAATCATAATAATCATTATTACATCTGTCGTTTATGTGTTGTATCAGTTTCTGTGACAGTACCTAACAATGATATCACGCAGATGATTTCTAAAACTGTCATATAAATAATGATGGCCTAATGAAAATCATTGAAATGCAAATGTGTTGATGGTCATGAAATGTGATATCTGTGATGATTTTGATAGTGCTGGTGCTTTTGTCGTGCATGGACTCACCTTGTGACTCTAGCACCCCCTTCTCCTCCAATAACCTAATTTGTGTGTTGCATCTCAGCCAGCAGCACATCCCAAGGCAAGACCACAGAGGCCAGAAGATGGGGGCGCAGGGCAGGAGTCGGTGGACAATCCTATTACATCTGGTGCTGAGGAGCTCCGATTCTCACCCGTCAATCCGCTGGGTCTGTTCTCCACGGATGAGAGTGCGGACTTCGAGGAACCTGCATTGCCACGCTCCAGAAGCCATTCCACCCCAAGGCCATCGAGTGGTCCTCCGATCATTCTTGCCTCCACTCTGGAGGTACCGGGCCTAAGCATCTCGCCACAGGGCACCCCATTTGTCCCCAGGACGGCACCGACCCCGCGGAGGCCTCATGGACGCTGCAGGTCTGTTCCATGAGCGCGACATGAGAGCAGAGAGATGGTACAGTTGTCCAGGAGGACTGTTGACATTGGTGACCAGCTCATCGAAGCATTGGGGGGCATATCCCGACAGCTGGCCACCATCTCCGGCACCATGGCCGAGTACATTCCGCGGATGGCGGAGTCCCTGGATGTGATTGAAACATAGAAACATAGAAAATAGGTGCAGGAGCAGGCCATTCAGCCCTTCTAGCCTGCACCGCCATTCAATGAGTTCATGGCTGAACATGAAACTTCCGTACCCCCTTCCTGCTTTCTCGCCATACCCCTTGACCCCCGAGTAGTAAGGACTTCATCTAACTCCCTTTTGAATATATTTAGTGAATTAGCCTCAACTACTTTCTGTGGTAGAGAATTCCACAGGTTCACCACTCTCTGGGTGAAGAAGTTTCTCCTCATCTCGGTCCTAAATGGCTTACCCTTTATCCTTAGACTGTGACCCCTGGTTCTGGACTTCCCCAACATTGGGAACATTCTTCCTACATCCAACCTGTCCAAACCCGTCAGAATTTTAAACGTTTCTATGAGGTCCCCTCTCACTCTTCTGAACTCCAGTGAATACAAGCCCAGTTGATCCAGTCTTTCTTGATAGGTCAGTCCCACCATCCCGGGAATCAGTCTGGTGAATCTTCGCTGCACTCCCTCAATAGCAAGAACGTTCTTCCTCAAGTTAGGAGACCAAAACTGTACACAATACTCCAGGTGTGGCCTCACCAAGGCCCTATACAACTGTAGCAACACCTCCCTGCCCCTGTACTCAAATCCCCTCGCTATGAAGGCCAACATGCCATTTGCTTTCTTAACCGCCTGCTGTACCTGCATGCCAACCTTCAATGACTGATGTACCATGACACCCAGGTCTCGCTGCACCTTCCCCCTTCCTAATCTGTCACCATTCAGATAATAGTCTGTCTCTCTGTTTTTACCACCAAAGTGGATAACCTCACATTTATGCGATAGCCAGGAACACTGCTGCCACAGGCCTCCCAGTGGTCCCCGAGCATGGCACTCCACCCCTAGGTTCCCCACCATCACTGCGAATGACAGATGGGAGCAAGGACCAAGATCCTGCATCTGCATCAGAGAATGTTGCCCCTTTGGCACCCCCCACTCCCGTACCTATGCAACGACTGCATCTGCCTTCATCCCCCCCAATGAGGTACCACCTGAGTAGCTCCTCGGCCAGGCACCGTGGAGCGAGGAGAGGAAGGGGTAGAGGTGGGAAGAAGAAGGGGAGGAGGGAAGGAAAGTGAGGTCCATGTCCGCAGGTGCTTGCTGTTTTATATCTCACAGAAACATAGAAACATAGAAAAACAAAAAAACATAGAAACATCTGGGTGTATGCAATTTGTTGCAATGTATGGGGACTGGGGACCACGCTCCTGCTTTGCCTTTGTATTCTGTGTTGCTGGACATGTTGAACATGTGATTTATGTTAATGTTGGAAAAAGTGGGGTGTGGGTGGGGCTTGGGTGTTATTGGCTGTGATACTTATGATTTCAGACCAATGTTGGTAGAAAATGTTTGTTATTGAACATAACCTTGATGTGCATTGTCTCAGATAGCTGCACCATTACACACTGGTGATTCCTTAACATGAAAGTGTTAAATACAACTTAACATCAATCAACGTAAACTTTAATGAGCACCAAGCTGATGGGCACCATTGATGTCTGAGCTGCACACACACAGCAGTGTGTAAGCGTTGTCACTCACATCAATGCTCTTTCAGGCAAATCGTTCAGGTATCAGCTCCTCACGCAAGAGTGGGATTTTACAAATGCCAGCCACACTGCTGGCGTTCGATCCGGTTAGTTCCACTTTTTGTGGGTGTTTTTTTGGGTGAGCGATTATTGTGGGCAATATGTGTGCGGGGTGGTGAAATTGACGCTGGGTGATCTCATGGCCGCTAGTTTCAGTAAATATGCTCTTAATGACAAAAAAAAGTGGGCGGGTATTAATATTGAATCTCGGCGTTAAATCAGTGCAGAAAGTAACGCGAGGTGATATTATGGTCATTGATTTCGTCCATTCTGATGATTCCGCCCAAAAAAAGTGGGAGGGCGGTAATATTTTTTCCTGGCATTAAGCACATGGGGAAAGTAATGCTCGCCGATAAGTTTCCTACAAATAGCCGTCAGTTTCCATTTTGTGCCAAAATGAGCGATATATGGGCGTTATACGTAATTTCAGCGATAAAATGGGCGTTAAGTGGGCGTTAAGCATGCAAAAAAAAGTGGAGGTTCTAGCCCTATGTTTCAAAGAGTGAAATATGCAACACCTATCAATCGAGGCAACCAAAAGAGCTATTGAAAGGTCACCACTCCCTCAGAGACCGTGGGAAAAGATTGGTTGTGACATATTCACACTAGATGGCAAAGACTACTTATGCACAGTGGATTACTACTCGGACTATTTTGAGATAGACAATCTGCATAGAAAGAAAGATGCCTCTGTCATCATCAAACACATCAAGAAACACTTCTCTAACCACGATATTCCAGACAAGGTTCAATCCGACCACTCACAACACTTCATAAACTTTGCCACAAAATATGGATTCGATCACGTAACAAGCTCACCAGAATATCCACAAAGAAAGATTAAGAACTCGGTGAAGCTCGCAAAGCGTTTAATCAAGAAGACAAAGAAAGACTGTGGTGACTTCTACATGGACCTTCTCATCTGGTGAAACACACAACTGAAGGTCTTGTTAGTTCGCCAGCACAACGCTTACTCTGTCGCTGCACAAAGACAAACATCCCAATCGTAAATGAACTACTCAAACCAAGAATGATACAAAATATCATCGTCAACAAAGAAAGGAACCATGCCAAACAAACACACAACTACAACAGAGGTGCTACAACACTTCCTACACTGCAGGAAGGAGAAACAGTGAGACTCAAACAAAGGCGTGACAGCAAAGTGTGGCAAAAAGCTGAGGTTCAGAATCAAGTCGGCATTCGGTCATAGCAGGTCATTACAGAAGATAGCCAGGAGTATCACTGAGATAGGAAACATCACAGAAAGAGTGCTGAGACATTCATCGAAACTCCAGAGATCTCAGTGACACCCACACACGATCTGCTGCTAATACAATCAACTAACATGTGAAACAGCACTTCAATGACAACGTGCGAAAACAGGGATATGTTGCCTGATATCTCCCCTCAGAGCACTGATAAAGGGACTAAAGTGATCAGTGCACAGTAACATCACTAAAACAACCAGTTTGAGGCAACAGAATCTGCACAACACCAAAATACCTGGAGCACTATGTACAGAAATAAGAAATCATGGACACTGGATACTTGGATAAAGAATTAATAAGACAAAGGTTTTGTTGTTGTTTGTTCAACTTGTGTTTACTACATTTATTCATAAGAAGTTAATTACCAGTTTATATATGAAGCTCACTTTAATTCATTTTGTTTCTTATGAAAGGAAAGGTGCAACGAGATAATGTATAGCGCCCTCTAGCTAGGAGGTATAATACCCTGGATCTGTTTTTAAGAAACAGGCTGTATGAGGAATGCCATTTTAACTGCACATGGCTGATTGAGATCTACTGAATGAATAGAGTTAAATTGAACTAAGAGTGTTCAAGAGACTATAAGATACACCCTGATCAAATTAATTTCCATGGCGCGTTTCTGCTAATTGCGCCCGTTTGAGGGCCTTCAAAGAGGCTCCAAAAATAAAAATTATTTAAATGGGCTATTTGACGATGTAGACATTTAACGATGTTTGTTTCCCCCCCAACAGTTAAGCATTGGCCGATCTTGCACAGGAGTGGGACACTTTGATTACAAATGCTTATTTTTTGTGATAAACCCATTTTCAGTTGTATTAATAAAACTGCACCAGGTTATCACTCTTAAATATATCAAGAATATTTTTTAATGCTAGCAAACAAAAATAAACAATTATATTCTAAAACAATGCCTGATTGTGCTGGTTCATGGAAGTTTTATGTTCAACGATAAGCAAATGAGATTTTGTGGAAATTTGAACAGAGAATTGAAATTGGAATACCAGCACAATCTTGTGCGCAATATGTGGCCAGATTGCCAATTGCATCCAAATTAGCAACTCTACCATTTTCTTTCCATGTTTATGGGAAAATATTAGTAAAATATTAATGTAGAAGAGTATAATCACAGGGAACAGAGCTAGTGTTGCCTATCACAGTAATGCTCGCTTCATGTAGATGTACAATATATGATGATATACAGATTTTTTAAAACAAATCACATTTTTCCCTTGAGAGGCTAGTGCAGTTTCGAGTCCAGAAACTTACATTTTTTTGCAGTTTGCCATGGCCCTTTCTATGTTGATAAAGAGTGAAATCTCCTTTGTCCACTGTATCAATTATCCACTGGAAGTTGCAGAAGCCGTAGTTTTCTGCATGACGTTGCTTTTCCTGCACAGCCCTGCCACACCAATCTCCTCCTGCCTGACATAAATCAGCCTCATAAACCAAGAAAGATCGGGTACAATTTCTGGGATTTGCATTCACTTCCATATCTGGGAGATGGTGTACCGTGCACATCAGCTCAGAATGAAGCAATTATCTGCCAAGTTCCATGAACTGAAAAGCTGGTTCCCCTCCATTAGGCCTAATTGGGGAATTCCGTTGAATCTCTGTAATTGTGTTGCACATAACCAACTGTCCAATTATTGAAGCATGAACCTTGCTATTAAAAACTATTGGGATGTATTTTCCAATTCGGAAAGTTTCCAAATAACTGCTTGATTTTCTGGAGTATTCCTCTGCATGTTATTTTAGAGAGGTAACAATCCATTTATTTTAAACCTGTCTAAAAATAGTGCACAGAGGAAGGCAGTATATGCAGACTAAGCGTTCCTACCTTCACTTCACAGATCAGGAAGCGATGGAACTAACAACCAATGGGCCCTATTCAAGGCCATCAAACGATTAATGCTAGAGGCTGGAGTTGCAATATGTATGATGCGTCTGAGATAAGCCAATACTTTATGATACAGAGAACATTAGAAAGGATCATTAAAAAAATCTAGTTACTGATTTGACATGAAGTGAGATAACGTGTTGCTATGGCAATGAGAACCACGATATTTCCTACATCTGTTCATTGTGGTTGTGGCCAAGAATGGTGCGTGGACTAAAAAGAGAGAACTTGCATCTTTTTGCACCTTGGCACAATCTCAGGACATCCCAAAGCAATTCACAACCAATGAACTACTTTTGAAGTGCAATAACTGTTGTGTAGGCAAAATTGGCAGCTAATTTGCAGGCAGCAAAGTCCCAGAAATAGCAAATGAAAGATTGGCCAGTAAACTGTGTTTGCTTCTGGTTGAAGGAATAATGTTGGCCAGGACACCAGGAGAACTTCCCCTCAATTCTTTGAAAAGTACTATGGGATATTGTACTGCACAGGAACAGGCAAACTTGGTTTAACATCTCATCTGAAAGGCTCTGATAATGCAACACTCCTTCACTACTGAGTTGAAGTGGCAACCTACATTATGTGCTGACGTCCTGGAGTGGATCTTGAACTCACAAGCTTCTCACCCAAAGGCAAGAGTGCTACCACTGACATTTGGAGAAAAAAATAACTTTTTGAACTGATTTATGATACAAGGACCAATATAATAGATGGTATTTATTTTATCCATGTTTATGATGCTTTTTGCTATAAACTGCAAATTTGCAAGTATTATTCACATTTTTCATGAGTTTCATACTTTGTAATACAAGGTAATTCTTGCCTTTAAGATCTCGCCATCCTCTTTAGATGTCTAAAATGTTCCAACCTCAAAATGTCTGTGATTCCCCATCACATCTTCTCCATACTCTCAAGAGTGCTGCTGTCTCCAAAAACCTACCCATCCTTTCCATGTTTCGGAGATTCTCCAGCCTACCCTGTGTCGGCAAGACGCTCCTCATTTTCTGCACACCTGCCAGGTCCTACTACCCTCTTCATGGGGGCAATTTTAACAGCAAAGTGTGAGTGGGTTTGGGAGCGGGCGGGTGGTTAAAGGCATTGAAATTGACAGCGTGCCGGAAAGACGGCTCCAACCCGACAGCTTCCGCATTTAACACGAGCGCGCTCCCAAACCCACTCACACTTTGCTGAGGACTAAGATGAGGACTAAGATGAGCACCAGAAGCAGCAGCACCAGGAGCGACAGCAGCCTTCTCCTCACCGATCTGCCGCTCCACAGGAGAGGGGATGAGCACAGAGGTGCAGCTCACAAGAGATGATACCCCCAACACAGGGTATACAGGCAGAGGATGAGCTTCCTGGACATGACTGAACACCAGTGCTTTAGGAGGCTCAGGGTATAGTGTCCAGTCGTGACAGACATTGGCACCTGCTGGAACAAGACCTGCTGCCCAGTGGACCTGGTGGTTATACTTTACCAGTGGTTGTCAAAGTGACCACCACTCTCAACGTCTTCACCTCAGGCTCCTTCCAGGAATCAGCAGGAGATATTAGCAGGATCTCACAGTCGGCCACCCACAAATGCATCACCCAGGTGACTGATGCCATGTTTATCGGGGCAGGCATTAATGTAAACTTTGCCGCCGATGAAGGCAGTCAGAATGAGCGGGGGCTTGAGTTATGGGCCCTGGCTCTGGTTGGCTTCCTGCAGGTGCAGGGCGGCATCGACTGCACACATGTGGCAATCAAGGCACCCCCAGATCATCCAAGAGTGTTTGTGAACCGCAAGGGCTTTCACTCCATCAATGTGCAGCTCATCTGCAGCCACAAAAAGATCATCATCCACGTGTGTGCCAGATTCCCAGGGAGCTGCTGTAATGCATTTGTCCTGCACCAGTCCATCCTTGCTGAGCTCTTCACACCTCCAAACAGACTTACCGGCTGGCAGCTTAGAGACAAGGGCTATCCACTTAAAATGTGGTTGATGACACACATGAGGAGCCTAAGCATTGAGGCCCAAGAGCACTTCAATCAAAGCCATATGGCAACGAGATGTGTCATTGAGCAAGCAATCGGGATGCTGAAGATGCGCTTCGGGTGCCTCGACAGATCTGGAGGAGCCCTTCAGTAAGCACCAGCCAGGGTCTCCAGAATGATCGTGGTGTGCTGCACGCTGCACAACATAGCGCAGCAGCGAGGACTGGAGCTGCAGGTGGAGCAAGGTTCAGAGTGCACTTCAGAGGAGGAAGATGATGAAGAGGAGGAATGTCATGTGATCATGGCACAAGCAGTGGCGCACCTTACTGCCCGGGATACCTGGGATGGACTCATCAGGGCGAGATTTAGTTTGTTTGCACCAGTGCCCCCATCTGGCAACCACATGCTAAATCCACTTGCCACCCCACCATCCCCCTCCCCCATCCCTCCCTCAGCACAAAGCCACAGTCCTGCAATCAACAAAGCATCCCTTTTACAGACACCCATTGCTCAGATTTAAGTCAAGTCTTACCATTCATCACAAGTGAGAAGGCCAGTTGGCAGGCTGAAGGCAAAACTGGCAAAGATGGGAAAGTGCTGCAAATTAATAATTTTACATGTGGTTCAAAACTTATACAAAAACTTATCAGTGTGACATGTCTAACACACCCATGTGCATACTCTTGTGCAGCTATTAATCTTTCATCTTCCTTTTCCTACTCTTCTTATGAGGTGCAACCCCTGTGGCTTCAGCAGAGGTTGGGGAAGGTTGATCACATCTCTGCTCTGACTGCTGAGATTCTCTTGGGGGGGGTCTGGGTTTTGGAGTCCATGAGGGCCCCGCCAAAGACTGCTCCACCTTCACCTGTGCAGGGACAGACTCGGCCATCGGGACATGAGGCAACATGTGGGGCACTGACTGGGGCGAGCAACGGATGAGAAGTGGAAGCGCTTTGAGCAGAGTCCTCACTTTCATGTCCCCCTTTTCCATCTTCCTTCCCCTGGCCCAGGCACATATCCCTGCTAGTAAGGAGCAGGGGAGCACTTTGCTGCACATTAATGCGGTGCTCCACGGCCTAGGCTAGATTTTGATCTCTCCCAGTTAAAGCGACATTCAGAGTGTGCAATCCATTGGTGAGAGAAAACATGTGATTGCCACATTTGATGCTCCATGCAGGTGGCCACTCTTACCATGGACGAAGACATCATTGCAAAGACATGTGACATCCTGCCGCACATGCTTGAGACAGAATTCTCCAATCTATCTGCAATCGTGCACAGTGCCGCTGGATAGCCTGCATTTTTTGCTGCTGCTCCAAAATCATCCTCTTTGTCGACAGCCCTCAAGGTTCAGCATCTGCTTCCAGCTGATCAGAGCTTGGAGCGTGCTGTGCCCTCCAGTGAGGACTCTCCACGGATGTCCCTGTCTCGACCATCTACTCTTGCTCACTTGTGATGTGAGAAAGACCAGGTGACAACACTTCTATCTGCTAACACCAACGTGTGTGTATCTATGCTGGTGCATGGTGTGCACGGGTCCTGTGATGGTGCACCCTCAGAGTCCGTGTCCTCTTCTGAGGAATCTTCTTCCTCCTCTGCCTGGGCTGCCAGTGGGATACTTAATGGGCCTGTGGGAGAGTCTTCTCTTCTCTCTCAGGCAGTCCCCCAGAGCCGAGGATGACTTGCTTCCACACTGATATGAGTTCTAAGGTGACTGATGAGAACAATGAGGGATCTACAGCCTCTGTCACAGGTGGGGCAGATGGTGGTTGAAGGGATGGGTGGGTGGGGTGCTTGATTTGTCGTACATTCCTTCTGCTGCTTGTGCTTGGCTTCTGCGTGCTCCCGGCGATGAGGCTCGAAGTGTTTAGCGCCTTCTCGGGTGCTTCTCCATTTTGAGCGGTCTTGGACCAGGGATTCCCAAGAGTCGGTGGGGATGTTTACATTTTTTCAAGGAGGTTTTGACGGTGTCATTGAAGCGTTTTCTTTTCCCTCCTGGGACTCGCTTGCCATGACGTAGCTTGGAGTAGAGTGCTTGTTTTGGGAGTCTAGTATCGGGCATGCGGACAATGTGGCCCATCCATCGGAGCTGATCGAGTGTGGTCAATGTCTCGATGCTGGGGATGTTGGCCTGAGAGAGAACGCTGACGTTGGTGTGCCAATTCTGCCAATGGATTTGCAGGATTTTGTAGAGGCAGCATTAGTGATATTTCGCCAGTGCTTTGGGGTGCCTGCTGTAGATAGTCCATGCCTCTAAAGCATATAGGAGGGAGGGTATCACTACTGCTCTGTAGACCATGAGCTTGGTGCCGGGTTTGAGATCCTGGTCTTCGAACACTCTTTTCCTCAGACGACCGAAGGCTGCACTGGCACACTGAAGGCGGTGTTGGACTTCATCATCGATGTCTGCCCTTGCTAACAGTAGGCTCCCAAAGTATGCAAAATGGTCTACATTGTTCAAGGTTTCATCCTGGATGTTGCTAATCGGGGAGCAGTACTGTGTGGTGGGGCAGGTTAGTAGAGAACCTTTGTCTTACGGATGTTTAATGTAAGGTCCAGACTCTCGTAGGTATCAGTAACGGTGTCAATGATGGTTTGGAGTTCAGCCTCCGAGTGTGCACAAACGCAAGCGTTGTCTGTATTCTGTAATTCAGTGACAGAGGATGGGAGAGTAACAACATGAATTAGAACTGTCAAGGTAAGAATTTTTTAAGTGTCCATTATGCTTATGATAATATTTCACTGGCTGCTGACATCAAGTCAACATGAATGACCATTGTATGTCATGTGGCTGTGTGATATTTAATTCTGTCACCATGCAGCTGAGAGGCCACCATCTCTCCATCTCTGACCACCAGGCACCGTGACACACTCCACTTATCTCCAGTGTCTTCTCCTCTGAAGCAGTCAGCGTGGTGATGATTAGAGGCCCACCTCTGGTTCTCTGCCTCTCCCGGGTGTTCTGGGCTATCTTCTCCTGCAAGGAGGGAAACAAGAGACCTTTGAGCGAGTGTCTTGCAATGAGTGGAATGGATGGATGGACATCATCTGTTGAGGATGAATATGAGGGAAAGGTGTGACACTGCATTAAGATGAAGGTGAGTGTCAGTGGTGGATGGTCAGATAGGGATGTGAGGAAGTGCGTAGGTAGAGGGACGGGTGCACTTGCACGGTAGGTTGGTGTAAGGAGTGATGTGCAGGAGTAGGGGATCTATAGTCTCTGTCACAGGTGGGGCAGATGGTGTTTGGGTAGGCAGAGTGAGGGGATCAGGATGGAGTTGAATGTGCCATTGTACTCACCTTTCCTACTCTCATTAGGTCATTAAATCTCTTCCTACACTGTATCCAGGAGCGTGGCACCACACTCCTGCTGCTGACTTCCTCTGCGATCTCCAGCCATGCCTTCTTGGCCAGTGAGGCTGGCTTCTTCCTCCCTTCTGCAAGAAATAATATCTCCCTGCAGACTCTTACATCTCGCTGCATCAGGTCTAGGGAGGCATCACTGAAGCGAGGTGCAGCCTTTGTACGCTGCGACTCCATTCTTTATTGCGTGCTATGTTTCTACCTCCTCCACAATCCTTCAACTGTCATCTTTGTAATGTTCCTTTAAATACCTCAACTGCGTGTCGTCATCACGCCCACTTGCATTAATTGGTCGGAAAACCCAGAGGTCAGGCGCAAATGCAGTGACTAGGTTAAAAAGCCACTGACAAAAGCTACTTCGGGTTTCCCGCACACTACCGGACACCTCGCCCACCCTTCTCCCAGTGTGTCGGAAGATAAATATTCTGTCCCATGTCTTTGCAATTGCCCAGTTTGATGGACATTGTGCACCCCCTGTGCCCTCCTGTGCTTTCAGAAACTGAGTCTAAGAAAAACCAAGCCTAGAGGGATAGGCTAATGATTTCTGATATTTATATAGTTCAATGTATTAAGTTAGAGAGGCAATGGTCTGTGAGACATATATCTCAGCATAAGTATTCACAAAACAGCCACTTCGACCTTCTCTAACCCCAAAGCTCACTGATATCATCAGCTACACCCTCTCCTCAGGCATTGCTCTCCCCCATTTCAAAATAGCCTTAATCACCCTGTCATGTTTCAGGATCTTACCGTTCAGAAGAGATTTGAGAAAAGAAAGTTACTTATAACTTTAGTGTCAGCTGTGGGTAGCACACTCGCCTCTGAGTCAGAAGGTTGTGGGTTCAAGTCCTACTTCAGAGACTTGAGCACATAAATCTAGGCTGACGCTCTAGTGCAGTGCTGAGGGAGTGCTGCACTGTTGGGGATGCCAACTTTCAAATGAGACGTTAAACCGAGGCCCTGTTTGCTCTCTCAAATGGACGTAAAAGATCCCATGGCATTATTTCGAAGAAGAGCAGGAGAGTTATCCTGGTGTCCTGGCCAATACTTATCCCTCAATCAATGCAACAAAACAAACAGATTATCCCGGTCATTATCACATTGCTGCGTGCAAATTGGCTTACGCATTCCCCACATTACAACAATGACTACCATCCAAAAGTACTTCATTGGCTGTAAAGTGCTTTGAGATGTCCGGTGATCGTGAAAGGTGCTATATAAATACAAGCCTTTCTTTCCTTAAGTCTTTCTATAAATAGTTGTGGTGTATTCACGCAAGTTTTGAAAAACTGCACGGTGATGAAAGGTGGATCAAACACTAACGAGCAAGGCTTTGTTTTACAGTCTTTGCCGCCAAAGACTGTAAAACAAAATTCATGAACCTGTCGCAGTAATTGATAAACTGCTCACACCCATTGTGGTGGGAGGCCCCTGGCCTCGGGCACTTGGCAAAGGCCCAGCCCTCGGGTTGAGCACACAGCAAGATATTTAATAAAACAGAGACAGAGACACACAGTGACAGTCGGGTTTTTTAAAACAAGGAGCTGTCAAGCTGATCAGGTCCAACAAAGACTACAAGAAGGTCCGAATGCAGGGGAGTTGCTAAATGTTATTTGCTTTAAGTCAAGCAAGACAACCTGCTGATGCGAAGATAAGTTGCACCAATTAAATTACGTGAACCTGATCATAACTGCTGCCCTGTTCCCTTGCTGTATGTGAGGTAAAGCAGCTGAGACATTTGTATCCGGCCTCATCTTACCAAGTGCTTGCCTGCTCTTATATTCAAAAATTCAAAAAACACATGTGAGCACACATGCGAAAGATGGGCAGCGAGCAGTGGAATATTGGCTGGTCCATGTAAGTTTCTGGTCAATGGTGACCCCAGGATATTGGTGGTGGTGAATTTGACGATGGTAATGCCATTGAATGTCAAGGGGAGGTGGTTAGACTTGCTCTCGTTAGAGATGCTGTGGTGCAAATGTTACTTGCCACTTATCAGACAATGCCTGAATGGTATATGGGTCTTGCTGCATGCAAGCACGGACTGCTTCATTAGCTAAGGAGTTGTGATTGAGCAATATCTTGCAGTAAATGGCCAGACAAATCATACAGTATGTGCACTCACACCTGAGGCAAGGCAGCTGTTGAGTCAGATAACAGTTGTTGAGTATATTCAAGACAGAAGCCGATAAATTTTGGGAACAAAGGTAATTAAGGAATATGGGGATAGTGCAGGTAGGTGGAGTTGAGGTAGAAGATCAGCCATAATCTTGTTGAATGGCGGAGCAGGCTCGAAGGGCCAAATGGTCTACTCCAGGTTCTATTCTAATGTAACAAAGGCAGCAGCATTGTTGTGGTTAGTAGGTCAGAGGAAAGGGAGTTGGGAGTCAAAGAGCTGAAAGGCAGCTACACAGAAGGTTTTTTCCAGCTCAAGGAGACAGGGGTGATGTGGATAATGAGGGAAATGAGGAAGGGTGGAAGTGGCCTCCTCAGGACAGAGACTGCAGATGTAATGGTGAGGGAAAGTGAGTGGCTGTGAGAGTGGATGTGGCCATGAGTATGATTGGAGAGTTGAGGTGCAGTTTGAGATTGAAGGAAGAAAGTAAATCGGAGATGGAGTGGGGGGGAGGGGTGGTTAATGTGTATTTGAAATATCACAGAGGATAAAAATAAAATGCTGGGATACAAAGATTGAGTGAGGAAAAAGGATCTTTGAAATAGATGATGAGAGCTTTGAAGGAGAGCTTGTCGAAATCTCGACCTCAGAAAAGAATGACTCCGACACTTACAGCTCCGATGGAAGTTTCCCTTTTAATTTACTTGCTCGCAAGGGGTAGGTTTCACTCAGTCAAGGGCAAAATGAAACCTCCGCAATGGTACAGCTTCACAAGATATTTATACAGTAAAACCCAAGTTCTGGCCTCTCCCTGTGTATTGCTCTGTCTCACAGTCAGTGAATACAGATAAAGAGTTAATTACTATATCCTGGTACTGAAATGGTGTCAAGATATTCCCTTTTGTCAGGGTTATCAGAAAGCCAAACGGCCATTACTCCATAAGTCATAGGTAATGGGCTATCACCTGTCTTGTATTGTATCAGGATTATCCAATTTCCTGGTCAGTTTACCTGTTTGCTTCAAATGGATGAGGTAAAGGAAAGAGATAATGGCTAGAAGATAAGGGTGGGGTGACATGGAACTCCTGTAGTGTAGACAATAGGAGAGCACCATGGGGGGTTACTTGTCTCAGCATGACTTGTCTCCTAGCTGTCTGATAACCATCAGCCATCTAACAGCAGGTTTAGCTGTTCATAATAAGCTGGCTGCTAAAATGCAGAAAGTTCTGGAAGGGCCAGGACTCCATTTTAATCAAAAGGCACACAAATACCGTATGGTATCAGCTTAGATAAAAATACATTTCCACATTCCCCCATTTTGTCCTTCACAAGGACAACTCAATCCATTCTGATCTTGTACAGTCTCTCCATTTCCATTTCTTTTAGTTTCATTACTCACTAGGCATATTATACCCTCAGGATTTCTTATTCTGGGAGTAATGCTTAGGAAGGGAGGCTGATGGTTATTATCATAATTGGGCTGGTACCATCCCTGGAAGGCTGTAAGTTTATACCCTGCCGACCTCCATTCTGTTTGCTCCTTTGTTTCTAGCCCCTTAGTTAGGTTTGTCCTGTTTTGCACTGTCAACCATTCGACCATTTCTGATTCGTTAAAGGGGACAGATCTCAGGGGAATACCCCCCCTGGAGTGGACAGGTACATGGGAACATATCCAGCAACTCGACAAGTTTCTTTCTTGAGCATACTTATGACTCAGTGCCATAAATACGTTTACGTGCAATTCCCTTCGGTGGCGGGTCTGTACCCCTGGTGTAATCAATAATGTGAAGTAAAACCCTGTCAAGCCCAGCACCATCTGTCCCCATAGTCCATACAGTTCCTTATTCAGTCTTCCTTTTTCTGTTCCTCTGATTCCTTCGTCCCTTCCTCCTGGTCGGGTGCCCGTTTGCAATGGGATGCGTGGATCCATGTTGGTCTTTCCTTTACCTTGATTGCAGTATTGGTTGCCAGCAGGACCTGGTATGGTCCTTCGAATCTTGGCTGTAGACTGCTTTTCCTTTTAAAAATCTTGATGTAAACGAATTCCCCTGGCTCCAGGTTATGACACTTCCCTTCCGCTGGCTTGACTTGGGCTTCCTTTACCTGTGAATGAAAGCTGGAAATACATTTGGTTAGTGCAATACAATAATTCAACATATTTTCCTCCATTTTGTGGATGTCCATCTGTTTTGCAGTAAATGGTGCTGTAAAAGGTAGTCGTTGGGGACGTCCCATAACTATCTCATGCGGTGACAGGCCTGTTGTTCTGTTGGTTGCAGATCACATTACCATTAAAGCTAAAGGCAGCAGTTCTGTCCATTTCAGTCCAGTGTCATTGCATAGTTTTGCCAGCTTATTTTTAAGCATTCCATTATATCTTTCAACAAGTCCAGCTGATTGTGGATGATAACTGCAATGAAAACGTTGATTAATCTGTAAAGCTTTACACATTTCTCTTATGACAGTTCCCGTGAAATGTGACCCGTTATCACTGGAAAGCTTAGCAGGGATTCCGAAGCGCGGTACAATTTCTTTTAACAAACATTTAGCAACAGTAGTGGCATCGGCCTTTTTACATGGAAAGGCTTCAATCCATCTAGAGAACACATCTACAATAACTAATACATACTTGAATCCCATACACATAGGTAATTCAATAAAATCCATTTGTAAATGTACAAAAGGCCTGACTGGATTTGGGTGGGAGGCAGATTCTACTTTTTCCGTCTTACCCGGATTCATTGTCTGACAGGTAACACAATTTTCACAGATTTGTTTTGCAATTGCCGAAATACCTGGTGCATACCAAGTTGCCAAAATATAATCTGCCAATCCCCCTTTGCCTGCATGTGTGAATGTATGAACACATCGGGCAATCCATGGAAGTAAGGATCTAGGGGCCACCACGCGGCCGTCATGGTGAACCCATATTCCTTCTGGATTTTTATAACATTGATCCTTCGTCCAGGTCACCACCTCCTCCGTACTGGTCTGTGTCTGAAAGGCCAGCACGTCATTAATAGTGGGTGGTGGGTCTGTCTCCTCCTCCTCCTCCGTACTGGCCTGTGTCTGAAAGGCCAGCACGTCATTAATAGTGGGTGGCGGGTCTGAGCAATTATTTTTCCTTAGTGGGAACAATGACACCTGCATCCCCCCTTTTGACAGAGCTGCTGACTTAGCTACATTATCAACTCTGGCATTCCCAAGTGCCACCTCATTCGACTGGCCTGTATGTGCTTGGCATTTGATAATGGCAAGTTTCAAGGGGCATTGAATGGCTCGCAGGAGATTTTCCACTTGTTCTGCATTTTTGATAGGGGTTCCTGAAGAAGTCAGGTACCCGCGAATCTTGTAAATTTGTCCATAGTCATGTGATACCCCAAAAGCATACCTGGAGTCAGTGTAGATATTAACTGTGTGTCCTTCAGCCAGAATACAGGCTCGAGTTAACGCAAACAATTCGGCTTGTTGGGCTGAAAAGGAGTCTGGAAGAGAGGCTGTTTCGACAACATTAAACTGAGCTACAATTGCATAAGCCGCTCTAGGTTGGCCCCTATCATTTCGTAAGGCTGATCCGTCAACATAGTACACTAGATCAGGGTTACACATTGGTACATCTGTTAGATTGATACGTGCTTTAGTCACTAATTCGGTTACCATTTCACATGAATGGGGTTCGCCGTCGCCTTCCGTGGGGAGTAGAGTGGCTGGATTTAAGGTAGTGCATCTTTTGATGACAAGGTTCGGATTTGATAACAGTTCGACCTCGTATTTAGTGGTTCTTGCGGAGGTTAGGTGGCACACTTAGTAAGTAAAATCTCAACAGAGTGTGGGATATATAAAATGGTCTGATGATTTAGAGTTATTGTCTGAGCCTGTTGCATAGCATAATAAGCTGCTGCCAATGAAGGAAGACATCCTGGTAGTCCGGTGCCACTGGGTCTAGTTGGGTACTGAAATACGCTACCGGTCGCTGCCTGTCCCCATGTAACTGAGTCAAAACAGATTGTGCAAAACCCGACTTGTGATGCACAAATAAGTTGAATAGCTTAGTGTAATCTGATAATCCCAAGGCTGGTGCTGAAGTGAGGGACTGTTTAAGGTTCTGAAAAGCATTCCGGGATACTTCATTCCACATCCTTTAAGCATTGTGAGAATATAGTAGATTCATTCACAGCTCGTAGGTCATGGACAAACCTCCATTTATGTGGGCTTCTGAACTGGACAAATCTGTGTGTTACACGGACTTCTCATTTATGCTTATAGTGATTCACAGATCACAGAATGTAAAGTACTTGTTTTCTAATCTTATTAAAAGGCTTCCAAACCCAAGATTTTTCCAATACACCCAAAATGTTGATCAAGAGATCACCTGAAATATCTCAAATCCCAATTCAACTATTGTACTGTCACTCTTTATCAAAAAAAATCCTCTTACTGAGCTAAAAGCTTTTGTACCAAGAATTTACACCAAGGACAATGAGAGTGTCCTCCCCCAGCCTGCACCTCGAGAGACCCACAAAGGCTTTTTTAAAAAAAAAAAGGCATTACAACTTTTAACCACCGTGTCTCAACAAACCTATCCTTTGTGCATTTCCTAGCTCCGTAACCTCTCATCCGAATAAATCCACACCTGCGCTTCTAACTTAAAATGTCTTAAACTTCCCACATACAGGACAACACTATGAAGGGTTAAAAAACTTCACTTTGTTTGAAAAAGTGGGCGGAGCTAAAACAAACAGGCAGCTCCACAACTTTTCCAAACAGGTTTCCAGACACAAGGAAAAAAGACAGAAGCACTCTCATTCAAAGACAAGACATTCACAAGTCTCTCTCCATTCAATAAAGCTTTTTCTTTTACTAGCTTCATTTTTTTTCATAAGTCACTATCAGGTTCTCTTTTTTTTTTACATTTGATTTACTTCCTCTGTTAATTTTACATGGGCTTGAAGAATCGGAACCCAGGCCTTTTCTATTACTTTCCTTTTTTTTTACCTGGATCTCTGTTTATAAGACATTCCTCTAGACACGTTGTTCTCTCTAAATTAAATGAACCATCGGGTGGAAATGGCCTGTTTTCACCCTTAGTCCACTTTACCGTTTTTGTTTCTTTGGTCAATTGAAGACTGACCACAATTCTGGAGCATGACATAGGCTGGTGTGCCTTTTGTGGTGTTTTAACTTGCTCCGGCACCCATTCTGGATGATTAAGATTTTCCCACAGTTTCTGATCTCACAATCCTTTCGGCCAACCGAGTTCTCTACGCCCACTTCTCCTGGCCGTTACGTGGCCTGAAAAGGCTCTTAATTCGGGCTCAGTCTGGGTGTGTGAGATATGTTGGCACGAACCAACCGTAGTTGATCAATCAGTTACTGTTTCTTTTCTTAATCAATCCTTGTGTTTTTTTTTTTATCCCGAATCACAATTTTCCCTAGTGACTCTTCCCGTTTCTCTAATGGCAATGACTCACAAAGGTATTGCACACAACAGTAATACAAGGACAACAAACAATATTCCCGTGAATACACAAATCATAACCTCTAAACAAATTCTCAGTCTGCGTTGTACGCCACTACAGACCGAGTCCTTAACTTATCCTAATAACAGCTGATAAAACTTAAGGTTCCGTACCCAAACTCTTTGATCGATTGCGCTCTTTTTTTTTAATAGTCTTATCACAAAAGAACCCCTTCCGAATTAAAAACAATAAAAATCTTATCACATAAGAACCTTCGATCGATTATTAGCGCTTTCCTTTTTTTTTTCTTTTAATAGTCTTATCACATAAGAACCCCTTCCGAATTAAAAACAATAAAAATCTTATCATATAAGAACCTGGAACCCTTTTCGATCGACTAGCGCTTTCTTTTACCTACTGAAACCTTCCCCGGGCTGTCTCGAGATTTTTTTTCCAGAACCTGTTCTCTTCTGCTGGCGAGCTGAGAAAGAAATGGTTATAAAAAAAATACCTTTAACTTTTAAATGCCGAGTCTTGTAGATGCAGTACCTCAGCTGTGGACAACAGATTACATCTGCGATTCAACAGTGAAGAAACCTCTTGTGAGCAAAGGCTCACCTTGTTTGGCCACCGAAGCCTTTCACTGGAGAGGCACTATGCCTGTATCCGTTTTACTCACAGAACAGAGAGTATGCATCTCGGTGGAACCTCCAATAACTGTCGAAATCTCGACCTCAGAAAAGAATGACTCCGACACTTACAGCTCCGATGGAAGTTTCCCTTTTAATTTACTTGCTCGCAAGGGGTAGGTTTCACTCAGTCAAGGGCAAAATGAAACCTCCGCAATGGTACAGCTTCACAAGATATTTATACAGTAAAACCCAAGTTCTGGCCTCTCCCTGTGTATTGCTCTGTCTCACAGTCAGTGAATACAGATAAAGAGTTAATTACTATATCCTGGTACTGAAATGGTGTCAAGATATTCCCTTTTGTCAGGGTTATCAGAAAGCCAAACGGCCATTACTCCATAAGTCATAGGTAATGGGCTATCACCTGTCTTGTATTGTATCAGGATTATCCAATTTCCTGGTCAGTTTACCTGTTTGCTTCAAATGGATGAGGTAAAGGAAAGAGATAATGGCTAGAAGATAAGGGTGGGGTGACATGGAACTCCTGTAGTGTAGACAATAGGAGAGCACCATGGGGGGTTACTTGTCTCAGCATGACTTGTCTCCTAGCTGTCTGATAACCATCAGCCATCTAACAGCAGGTTTAGCTGTTCATAATAAGCTGGCTGCTAAAATGCAGAAAGTTCTGGAAGGGCCAGGACTCCATTTTAATCAAAAGGCACACAAATACCGTATGGTATCAGCTTAGATAAAAATACATTTCCACAAGCTCTAAAGGTGGACAAGTCCCTTGGACCTGATGGCTTACATCCTAGGGTCTTAAAAGAAGTGGCTGCATTGGTTGTAATCTACCAAAATTCCCTGGATTCTGGGCAGTCCCAGTGGATTGGAAAACCGCAATTGTAATGACCCTATTTAATAAAGGAGGCAGACAAAAATCAGGAAAGTATAGACCAGTTAGCTTAATATCCGTCGTTGGGAAAATGCTGGAGTCCATTATTAAGGAAGCAGTAGTGGGATATTTGGAAAAGCATAATTCAATGCTTGGTTTTATGAAAGAGAAATCATGTTTGCCAAATTTGCTGGAATTCTTTGAGGATGTAAAGAACAGGGTGGATAAGGGGAAATCAGTGGATGCAGTGTATTTGGATTTCCAGAAGGCATCTCCGCCACGATCTCTTGCCACCCCTCTGCCGCGATCTCTCACCGCTCCTCTGCCGCGATCTCTCACCGCTCCTCCGCTCCGACCTTCCCGCTTCTCCGCTGTACCTGGGCCCCGCCGATGCTCCTGCCCATGCTCCAAACAGCAATCTGGGTTTTGATGACGTCACCCAGTCGCCCACCTCAAAATCGTCGCACACTTGGAGCAGCTGTTTGTGGCGGAAGAGCGACGAGGGGTCGTGGTGGTGGTGCGGCGGGTGTTTGTGGTGGAGGAGCAGCGGGAGATCGTGATGGAGGTGTTGTGAATGAGGGTATGGGGCCCAGAAGAGCCGAGGGCCCAGGGGCAGCACGGGCCAGCCCACATTGCGATATGTGTGCGCACTAGGTCCGTGCAGCAGAGCAGGTCTCCAGTCGTCCTGATTTAACCTTGCCACTGGATAAAGGCCTAGCTCTGTCAAGCCCGTGTGGTGGCTGGTGTGCAACGGTCACCGCACGTTAAAAAAATCCACGCACAGGCGTCTTCCACCCCTTCAATGGGAGTTCAGGACTGGAACATCAGGTCCTTCATTGAAACATCTGTGAACTCGTGTGGAAGCAAGTCATCCTGGTTCGAGGGATCGCCTATGATGATGATATAAAAGGGTACTGTACAAGATAAAATTTCACGGGGTTGGGGATAAAATATTAGCATGGGTAGAGGATTGGCTAACTAACAGAAAACAGAGAGTCGCGATAAATGAGTCATTTTCCGGTTGGCAAACAGTGCCGCAGCGATCGGTGCTTGATCCTCAACTATTTACAATCTATATTAATGACTTGGATGAAGGGACTGAGTGTAATGTAGCCAAGTTTGCTGATGATACAAAGATGGGTGGGAAAGCAAATTGTGAGGAGGACACAAAAAATCTGCAAAGGGATATAGACAGGCTCAGTGAGTGGGCGAAAAATTGGCAGATGGCATATAATGTAGGAAAATGTGAGGTTATCCACTTTGGCAAAAAAATTGAAAAGCAAATTATAATTTAAATGGAGAAAAATGGCTAAGAGCTGATGTACAGAGGGACCTGGGGGTCCTTGTGCATGAATTTCAAAAAGAGAGTATGCAGGTACAGCAAGTAACCAGGAAGGAAAATGGAATGTTGGCCTTTATTGCAAGGGGGATAGAGTATAAAAGCAGAGAAGTCCTGCTACAACTGTACAGGATACTGGTAAGGTCACACCGAGAGTACTGCGTACAGTTTTGTTCTCCATATTTAAGGAAGGATATATTTGCATTGGAGGCTGTTCAGAGAAGTTTCACTGGGTTGATTCCGGAGATGAGGGGATGACTTATGAAGAAAGGTTGAGTAGGTTGCGCCAATACACATTGGAGTTCAGAAGAATGAGAGGTGATCTTATCGAAACATAAGATAATGAGGGGGTCGGCAAGGTGGATGCAGAGAGGATCTTTCCACTCATAGGGGAAACTAAAATTAGGGGACATCAGGGCCAACTTTGCTGGCCGCCCATTTCTCGGCGGCTACTGGGCGGTAGGTCCATTTTTGGTGCCCGCTGCCGCTGGGTCCCGTCGGGAGCCGATTTCGCCGCCATTATGTGGACGGTAGCAGGAGCGGCAGTCAGCATTTGTCGATAGGTGGGAGAGAGCAGGAGCAGGACTCGGCAGCAAACGTCATTCCAGTGCGTCAGGTGGAGGCCTCTCCACTCGGGTATTTTCGGAGGGCCTCCCCTGAGCATGCACAGGATTTTGGCGATTTTTTTTTGTAGTTTTGTTGATGGGACCTATAGTCCTTTTGTGGCCCGTGCAGGCTAATTGAGGAAGTGCTTATGGCCATAAAAGGAAAGAACTTAATTGCACCTGAGAGAGGAGAGAGAGGAAAGAGAGGTGAGAGGAGAGAGGAGAGCAAGGAGAGAGGAGAAAGAGGAGAGAGAGGAGAGATAGGAGAGAGGAGAGGAGAGAGCTAGTAGAGAGAGAGGAGAGAGAGGAGAGAGGAGAGGGAGAGGAGAGAGAAAAAGGGGAGAGAGAGAGAGAGGAGAGAGAGAGGAGAGAGAGGAGAGGAGAGAGTTGAAGATTAGAGTGCAGAGGTGTCATTAGAGAGGGGGCAGTTTGAGTTGCAGAGGGGACAGTGCGACAAATTTATACGCAGACTCTTGAGCGGCCATTCCTGTCATCATAGAGGATGAGTGGCCAGAAATCGTTAATGAAGACTGGCAAAACCAAGCCCAGAGCTCCGTGGTTCAATGAGCAGGCGTTGGAGGAGCTAGTGACAGAGGTGGAGCGCAGGTACAGCGAATTCACCCGGGATGGACATGGCAAGCCTCCACCAGCCCAATACCAACGTGTTTGGATGGACATAGGTCAGATGGTCAGTGCAATGGGCAACATGGAGTGGGCTGGGGACCAATGCCGCAAATGGTGGAACGATTTGGTGGCGGCAGCTAAAGTGAGTACAAATTTATTCGCCCATCTCCTGTCCAAGACCAATAAGGTTGTGCACCAGATGTGTGTGTGTGGGAGTGTATGCGGGGGGCATGAGCAATGAGGGTAAAGGCTGCAACGTTTCTTTGTGCAGAGAAAACAAGCAAGCCTGAGTGTGACCCGAGGGGGCCCAGAAGATGTGGTCCAACTCACCAGGCTGGAGGAGCGTGCGTTGGCATTGGTGGGTCATCGCCGTATTCCAACCACAAAAGTTTCTGCAGACCCAGTGCTACTGCAGGGTAAGGCTCTGGTGTTAGCGACGATCATGGCATGAAAGTAAATGCAATGTTAAGGCACTCGTGGTTGACCGCAGACTTTGTCGCCCATTATTGGTGTGGACATGTAGAGATGGAACTCCTTGCTGACATAATGTGAGATGGAACAACTCACATCTCACTTTCACCACCACCACCCCTCCCCTCACCCCTCCCCCCACCTACAGACTGAAATGTTGTCCTTTACTTGCAGATGCTGAGTCGGACACCACGGATCTGGAGAGACCATCGACCTCTGGCCTTCTCAGAAGCTGTCAAACCCAGCATCTCCCACCCCGCGGTTCTCCACACCCAAGGACACCGGATCCTTCCTGCACCCCCAGCCCACATCACCCATGTCCACTGCTCCCACCTCTGCCACCCAGGGCCAGCAATAACAGGAGAGAGAGGAGAGAGAAGGGCCCATATTTGTGCCCCTTGACCTGGAGAAGCCGGAAGCGGCTGACATCAGCCTCCTGCCATGTCAGCCAAGTGCCCGCATAATCTCTGCGTCGGGCTCAGATTTGTTGGGGTTCCACTCAAGCAAGCTCAAGCAAGTACAGAGTCCATGGTGCAAAGTGAAGCAAGGCCCCACCACCCAGCAGCAGCAAACAACCACCTGCGGATGCATCACGGCTCACTCTAATGAACAAAATGGTGCAGCTATCAACCACCGGCATGGAGATAGATCGCGAGATGCTGCAGACCATGGCTGGGATAGCTGGCAGCATCGCCACATTCACCCAGCAGCACGATCAAAGGATGGAGCGCCTCCTCACAGTGTTGGAGCGCACAACAGAAAGCGTTGGGGCCATGAGGCAGGAGATGGCTTCTGCATGCGTGGTGCAAGCCCCCGACCCCACACCCTCGGGGAAGACAGATGCGGAGGAGCAGGAGATCCTGGTACCTTCGGTCCGCACCCTACGTTCTCACTGATACGCACACATCTGCACACATTCCACTGCCTTCCTGCACAACCTCCTCAACCAGAGGCAGTGATGGGCAGGGGAGCACTCCGTCGTGTAGGTGGGGCGAGGAAGAGGAAATCGGGCATTGCTGCAAGATAGTGGAAGAGAGGTGGTGGCGCCAGGTAGAGGGGTGGGTGTTGCTTCCTCGTGTAAATGTATGTATATGTCATAATGTTATGTAACGTTTGTCATCGTGCACTTGTAAATACACTCGCATTGTTGACCCTTGGTTTGTGCGTGTATCATTTTAATGTCATGTGTGGTGCATTGTGTGAAACACACATCTGTCCCTCAGGTCATCTGCTTCATCAGGGACATCTTCCCATCCACATCTGACTGCAGTGTATAATGGGTCCTGTCATCAGGCCATCGCAAGACGACAATGAATGCAGGAAGACTGCCATTCAATGACTCTAGTTTACCAAGTTGCAGGGCAGACTTTAAGGCTTGCACTTCCATCCTCTTTTTGCGAGGCCAAACATGGAGGAATGCAACTCCTGAGATGACAAGGTCATCAGTTACATTGCAGTACATTGTGTGACACAATTAATGAATCAGCTTGGATGTACAAAATATGAGATACTGAACACTTGTCAGTCAGTCATTAAATTTTCCCTTCGCCATTGGCCTTCTCAATGAAGAACTTTCAGCAAAGTCCAACAAAAAAGCCTCCATCAGCTTAGATTTCAGTCGGTTTTACGACATCCAATTTAAACATCACCATCAGCAAGAAAGTAATGTAACATTAAGCTAACTTCTTTCCAGTAATGCCACTCACATGGTGCAGAATCAGTCTGGCTGCTGTGATGTCATGGCCACCAGCACTTCCACCCCACCCGATCTGCGAGTGCTGCCCCAATGCACTCCACCTCTGTCTCTCTCCCTCCCTCCCACCCGATCTGTGATTGTTGGCCGACTGCCGCCCAGCTCAGACCTGCTTTTCCAGAGCGGTCCTTCAGGCAGGCGGCAGGTCAACGGGAGGCCAGGAAAAAGCATCCAAATGGCCGTTAAGAGACATCCGGCCTGGGCGGGTGGGACGATGTGACGTGAGCAGAACCCTTCCACACCAGGTTCCCGCCGGGCGGATCCTCGACAGGTGATGGGCAATTCCGGAGGAATCACCCAGAAAAGTACCATTTCCGGTGGTACCTCGGTGGCTGCGGGTGGGACAGCGATGAAATTCGGCCCCATAGTCTCAGAATAAGGGGCCGCCCATCTAACACTCAGATGAGGAGGAATTTCTTCTCAGAGGGTTGTAAATCTCTGAAATTCTCTGCCCCAAAGAGCTGTGGAGGCTGGAGGCTGGATCATTGAATATATTTAAGGCGGAGATAGACAGATTTTTGAGCGATAAGGGAGTAAACGGTTATGGGGAGCAGGCAGGGAAGTGGAACTGAGTCCATGATCAGATCAGCCATGATCGTATTACATGGCGGAGCAGGCTCGAGAGGCCAAATGGCCTACTCATGCTCCTATTTCTTATGTTCTTATGAGAGGTAAAGGAAAAATACTTGCAATTATAAAGCACATTTCATGACCACCGGATGTCCCAAAGCACTTTACAACCAATTAAGTACTTTTTGAAGTGTCGCTAAATTCCACGGGAGTTTAGCGGCGGTGGTAACCGGTAACGCCCTACTCTGCTGCGCCAGCAGTGACAACGTCATCACCGTGCACAGTGACCCGTTTTCGCCCTGGAGCAAAAATTCTGGAGTGCCCCCTGAAGCTCTGGCAGGCGATGATAGCGACAGCTTCAGGGGTGCATACATGGCGGCCGGCCGCTCGCGATGTGCTAATTATAAGGGATATGGCGTGCGCGTATATTAAAAATCGGTCAACTTACTTGTTGCCTCCTTGAACGCCATGATCTGTCACCCCGCTCCCCGGTGTTTCAGATTGGGCTTGGCAGAGACTGCAGCTTAACCCTCCACTTTAATGAAGTGGAGGGCCCCTTCTACGCTGTGACCCTCTCCGTATGGTTCCACCCGCGAGCGCCACACAGAGGAAGTGGAGTGTGTTTGTACTCCACTTCCTCTTGGGGACGCTATTCCCAGTTTCGCGAATGAGACTTGTGATCCGTCAAAGTTCATGTTGAGCTGCAGAATGGAAAATTAGAAAATCTGGACCAGCCTCAGAGCTGGAGGAGATGCAGTCTGCCTGACGGCTACAATTGTGACCCAGTAACTGAATGGCAGTAGAGGAGCAAGATAAAAGTTCACGGGATTGGGGGTAATATATTAGGGGATAGAAGATTGGCTAACTAACAGAAAACAGAGAGTCGAGATAAATGGTTCATTCTCGGGTTGACAATCAGTAACTGGTGGGGTGCCGCAGGGATCAGTGCTGGGACCCCAACTATTTACAATCTATATTAATGACTTGGAATAAGGGACCGAGTGTAATGTAGCCAAGTTTGCTGATGATAGAAAGATGGGAGGAAAAGCAATGTGTGAGGAGGACACAAAAAATCTGCAAAAGGACATAGACAGACTAAGTGAGTGGGCAAAAATTTGACAGATGGAGTATAATGTTCAAAATTGTAAGGTTTTGCACTTTGGTCGAAAAAAATCCAAGAGCAAGTTATTATTTAAATGGAGAAAGATTGCAAAGTGCTGCAGCACAGTGGGACCTGGGGGTACTTGTGCATGAAACAAAAAAGGTTAGTATGCAGGTACAGCAAGTGATCAGGAAGGCAAATGGAATCTTGGCCTTTATTGCAAGGGGGATAGAGTATAAAAGCAGGGAAGTCCTGCTACAGTTAAACAGGGTATTGGTGAGGCCACACCTGAAATACTGCGTGCAGTTTTGGTTTCCATATTTAAGAAAGGATATACTTGCTTTGGAGGCAGTTCAGAGAAGGTTCACTAGGTTGATTCTGAAGATGAGGGGGTTGACTTATTGAGGAAAGGTTGAGTAAGTTGGGCCTCTACTCATTGGAATTCAGAAGAATGAGAGGTGATCTTATCGAAACGAATAAGATTATGAGAGGGCTTTCAAGGTGGATTCAGAGAGGAAGTTTCCACTGATAGGGGAGACTAGAACTAGGGGGCATAGGGGGACACTCATTTAAAACAGAGATGAGGAGAATTTTTTTCTCTCAGAGGGTTGTAAACCTGTGGAATTCAGTGCCTCAGAGAGCTGGGACATTGAATAAATTTAAGACCGAGATAGATCGTTTCTTAACCTATAAGGGAATAAGGGTTTATGGGGAGCGGGCAGGGAAGTGGACCAGAGTCCATGATCGGATCAGCCATGATCGTACTAAATGGCAGAGCAGACTCAAGGGGCCGTATGGCCTACTTCTGCTCCTATTTCTTATGTTCTTATGTTCTTATTAGTTGGTCTGGTGACCAAAGGTCAGGCCTCTCTGGTGGCACTTGTCCTCATTCTGGCCTGTGATCTGATGCTCGGCATCCTGGTCTGTCTGTGTATCTGTGATTTGGGACTGCTGAGAGGTCAGAATTCAGTGCTGTTGGTGGCATGGTCTGGCCCTACTTCTGATAGCCCGATCTACCTGGCGGCTGGTGGCTCTCAGGTAGTATATGGGGCCTTTGTTGGAGCCACAACTGTACCACAGTTAATCCATGCAAACACTGCACTTCTTTCGAAGGCACCGACTATACTGTTTTTTCTGGGGGTTCCACTATTCTTCCAGCAAAGTTATGGTGGATGAGTGGAAGAACGTGGCAATTCACCGGCCAATATGTTTCCAATGCAGACTTCTCCTACATGACAGGAATTATAAATGGTGGGACACAACCCTCAAAATAATAACTGACAAGTCACCAAATAGCAATGGGAACATTTCATTGCTAATGTTCATAGTTGAAGTCATCTCATTCATTACAATGTGTTTCTACCCTTGGATATGATAGTTTGCACTCGGAACATATTATCGTAATGCATTTTATCACTAAGTATGCTTAGCGGATTAATGGAATGATCTCATTATATGCAAGAATGTATGCATCATCTGTGAATAATATGTTTCAGAACTGAGTTCAAATTAATCTTGTAGTGCACCTTCACTGAATATAACAACTTGAAGTACTGCAACCTCTAAGAGAGATTAAATGGAAGGTATAAATTTCTAGAAAAAATGTCCTTTGAAATTTGTCACAGTTCACCAATGCTTCATGCAAATGTGATGTGTTTCTTAGATGAGTTTGAAGTATCATGCTATTATTCTCATTAAATTTTGCTTCAGGTCCGGTTGAAGAAGAAAAAGAATCAATAATTTATCACTGAGTGCTTTCCACTGACTCAGCGCTGCCTAGCTACGACTGCTCAATCACGTTTCTCTGCCACGCAACTCTGTGATCTGCTCTGTGCAGAACATTTCGGACTTTAGTTGCATTTAACTGAAAGCGGTTGTCCTCTGACCCATCACTGAGAGCTCTACCGATTTACTGGCTCCGATAATAATGGGGGTTTGTGGGGACTTGCAGGGGGCGGGGGGGGGGTTGGCGGGGAGTAGCGGGGGTAGGAGGAGGAGGTTTAACGGCTGGGATACCCGCAAGTACGGGTTTCCTGGAGGTCCTGCCGAATTTAACAGGAGTGTGAAGTTACAGGCACTTTAGTAATGACTCCACAAGGTAAGGTGTTGCACTTGAACTGTTGTGACCTTAGTCCATTTATTGCAGCTCCTGAATGAGATTACAGTAAGGTGGACTCGCTTTTATATCTGGTCACCTGCAGTGTACAGGTGACTTCTAGGTTGCACCCTCTGGTGGTACAGGAATATTGTATACAGTGTAAAGATACATTCAATGGTCTTATGTAACTGTACATTGAGTGTACAGGGTATATACATACATAACATCACTCCCCCTAAGTCTTGTGCCACTGGCCTTTGCACTGGGTGCTCTGGCCCTCGACTTGAGTGCCCAAAGCCCTTGCACTTTGTCTGTGCTTGGAGATGGCTCTCTCCCTGTGGACCCCCAAGTTCTTATTGCCACGACATTGGGAAGTGGTCAGCAGTGGACGGTTGGAGGTTGAAGTGGGGGTTTGAGTGAGTTCTGGATGTGATCCATGTGTCCATGGCTACATACCCCCATGTCCGGTTCCCCCCCCCGCCCCCCCCCATACATAGACCATGAGTGTGGCTTGACAGTTGCATTTACATACATGTACAAAAAATAAATTGGTTACATGACTGTTTGGGTTTAGCAGTGGTGGAACAAGTACATTTTACAGGTAAGGTACATACATGGTATTACATCTTGCCCCTGGGGTGTCGGTGCAGTTGGGTGAGGATGCTAGTTCCAGAGGCACCGGACTGTATCCAGGTTGTCTGATGGCGGCGCTGTGCCCCCTGCCAACTGGGTGAACTCGGGTCGCTTCCTTGGCTGGGTCTCAGGGCCTTTGCCGTTGCCTAGTAGTGGGCAGAGCCACAGGAATGTGTGGCCTCCCTGTCCTCCTTTGAGGGTTGCAGAGCCTCCCTGCTGTCCTTCAGCGGTAGTGGGAGTCTGGTCATCCCAGGTCCCCTCGGGTGGGCTGGAGGTTGCTGGCCTCTTGCTCCTGGTGCTGGCCCTGGTGGCCAGAGGGGTAGGGCCTGTCTGGGGCAGGGTGCCAGGAGTGGTGCCTGTGCTGTCCACTGATCGATGGCCCTGCAGTTGGTAAGCTCCCACTGTGTATGGCCACACTCCTTGGGGTATCACCTTGGTCCCGGAGGCGCAGGCTACATGATTGGGTAGCTCGCTGGACCTGGGTGCTTCAAACAGGAGATTGCCCTTGGTTTTGTTGGCAAGCATCTTGAACCCAGCATCACACATTATTCCATCGTTTACATTCATAATACATTGGCTCCGATCGCTCTCAGGTACAATTCACTTTTGTCAATTACATCTTTACGCTCAATTATACATTTTCCCTGTATATTACCAGCATCGCTGTACAATGTTACATTTAGATACGTGTGTTCATCAATTACACTTCTTCTGCGTATCCTACCGGCATCGTTGTTTAACGGTACAGTTAAATACTTGCATTTGTTAATTACCTGTCTCACATTAGCATCGGCATCTCTGTACAAAAAGTGGAACTGTCCCTTTAATAGTTCTGGGTTTACGGTATCCTTTAAGAGGGCCTTGCAATCTTTACCCCAATCCGGTTTGCTGCTCGGCATCACTTGTTGCTCCCTCAACACTGCTCCTCGTGGTCTGGTCGCGGCCATCTTGATTTCAGGCACTTCGCCTCGTGGTGCGGGCGCCACCTTTTCTTTCTCCTCGAGTAGGCTGCTGTGATCCTTCTCTCCCCAGGGTCTGCCACTGAAGCTGGGGAAATACCTTCTGCATCGATCTGCTCCCTTCTGAGTCCTGCCACAGCCCGGAAGGTGTGCTCTGTCCGTTCGGGTTGGATCATCTCGCTGTTGGTTAGTGCGGTCTGTGTCGTCGCCGCGCAGTCGAGCTGGATGGTAAGATCTTCAGGTGCTGCGATGGATCCAAATTTGGGGCCATCTAGAACGTCGATCGCCGGGGCCTGGAGGCTTTCCCAGCTCCAACTGATTTGGATTTGTTTCATCCAACTTCTTCCCAGCAGCATTGGACCATCACCAGCAATGATCCACAAAGGTAGCTTGTGCATCGCGCCACCGTAGGACATCTGGACATCCACGCTGCCAACGACTGGGATGGGATCGTTTGTGTAAGTGAGCAGCCTTGCCTGGATTGGTAGCATTTTAGGTTGTTCGATAGGATTGTTCCAGAGTTTATCGAAGGCCGCCTGGTTTATCAGCGATTGGCTCGCCCCTTTGTCGACCTCCATCGAGACTGGAACGCCATTGATTTCAACTTCTATCTTCAACGGGGAACTCTCAGTGGAGCAAGTAAACACTCCGTACATCTCACCCTGGGGCTGAGCTGCCTCCTGGACTCTCTCTTCGTCTTCATCAGTGCTGGAGCCCGGTGATCGGCCAACTCTTCAGCGACTCAGTGAGTAAAGTTTCTTTTACACATTGGCTGTAGATGGCCTTTAATGTTACAGATGTAATCTCTGTATCAGCACTGGTGGACGCTATGATTTCCTCCAAAGCACCAGCATGGGGCTGGCCGGTAGGCCCCCTGCAGCGGACTCAGGGTTGCGGGGCTCGGGGGCACAGTTTTGCCTCTGAAAGGCGTCATTCGGTTCACTGTACTTGCCGTGTTAGAGTCTTGGGTTTGAGTCATTATCCTTCTGGAATCGCAGGCCGAGGCCATGAACGCTTGGTTCACGCTAATTGCTTTCTGCAGGGTGACGGTAGTGTCCACAGAGAGTGGCCTGTGGAGGAGCCTTCGTGGCCGATTCCGATAACAAAGATGTCCCTCAGTGCATTGATGAGATAGTTGCCAAAATCACACGGTGCAGCCAATCGCCTCAGGTCTGCAGCGTATTTTGTGATTTCTTGGCCTTAGGGCCGCCGGTGTGTGTAGAACCGGTGTCTGGCTGTTAGGATGCTCTCTTTTGGCTTAAGCTGTTCCTGTATCAGGGTTACGAGCTCCATGAATATTTTCGTTGTCGTCTTCTCTAGGGCTAGCAAGTCCCTGACCAGGCCATGAATGGTGGGCCCACAACTGCTGAGCAGGATGGCTCGGCGCTTATCAGCCAGCGAGGTCGGTGTGTTCCCAGCCAGGTCGTTCACGATGAAGTAGTGTTCTAGCCTTTCCACAAAGGCATCCCAATCTTCTCCATCAGCGAATTGTTGAAAGGTGCTAAGGTTAGCCATTTTTTGCGTGGAATTTGGATTCTCGTCGCCAATTGTGGTGTTTGCAGGCACTTTAGTAATGACTCCATGAGGTAAGGTGTTGCACTTGAACTGTTGTGACCTTAGTCCATTTATTGCAGCTCCTGAATGAGGTCACAGTAAGGTGGGCTCCCTTTTATACCTGGTCACCTGCAATGAACAGGTGACGTCTAGGTCTCCACCTGTTGCACCCTCTGGTGGTACAGGCATATTGTATACGGTGTAAAGATACAGTCATTGGTCCTATGTAACTGTACATTGAGTGTACAGGGTATATACATACACAACAAGGAGGACTTCCTTCTAAAACAAGTTTTCCTGCTGCGACCAGCCAGATTGAAAGGCGGGTAGACATGTGGCACCAGGCTACAGCCGTAGGCCACATATTGAGGTGTGGGGGGGGAAATATGATATGGTGGGGGGAAGAGCCAGACATTATGAGGGGGTGGTGAAACATCGGTGGAGGGGGGGCGGTGTACGACCGCAGAAAGGGGGGTCCGATCGCGGATTGGAAGCAGGTATTATTGGTGGGCCGGGGACGGGGGGGGGAGCACTCCTGTTACTCCTGGTCCACAAACAGTGTCCCATCCAGCCATTCTCATCTCCCTTCAGCTGCCCAGGTTTCCGGGGACCCAGGAAACCCAGCCGGCCAATGTTAAACCTGAAAGAAAAATAAATCCTTCGTCACGCAGCCTCAATTAAATATTTAAATGACCGATCTCCCTCCGGAGGGCAGGTTTGTTGCCCGATCCCCCCAACCCGCAATCCCTTAAAACCAGAAGTGGGCGTGTTGCAGGAGCTCTGCGGTTGGGTTTCCCAGTTTATTATTTTTAATCCCCCACTTGCCTCCTTCCCCTCCAGCCCGCCCTCGGGTGTTAAGATTCCCCCATTCGGGGTTTCAGAGATGGTCATGCTCTCGTACATTTGAAAATGATGTTCAGAAATTCTCCCCTTTCCATTACTGCGGGGATGTCAGAAGTCTTTTGAGTAAATGCAAGCCCTGTCAATATCAAATCCTGAGGCAAAGTTTTGTTCCACGATAATGCACCTTGGCATTGCCAGCTGCAAGCCGCTTGGTCCCAGTGCCTCTTCTGTCTCAATAGCGAGACTTAACGTGGCCTGAGGTTCACCACCCTCCATAACAGATTCCTGTTCCTCTGGTTCGGAGCTTGATTGATACTCCTCCTCCTGTTCTTCCATGGTGAGTGACACCTGCATGGGTGCAGGTGCAGGTGTGGCCTCCACTTGCGTCTCTGGTCGACCTTCAAAGCACAATTGAGCTTATTGAGCTCATTAGAACAGAAGGGTACACATTACTGAGTGACATTACATATTAATGCATCATGTGGATTTCACTGCCCCAGAAAGCTGTCGCAGCTGCATCAGTCGCAGAAGGACAGAATAAAGGAGCGAGGGTTTATTGGGGGCGCACAGAGAAGGGGACAGATGGCCAGATGACCTTCCCCTGCTCTTATTGCTTACCTGAGTGTAGCATAAAGGCTGCATGCATGACGTGACATGAAATCATTTGTATATTGCATTATAATTACAGGACGTTATATTACTTTAAAACTGTTTGCTACATTACTTACGAGACACATAGCGGGGTTCCGCAACACCATGGGTGGTGGCCGAATGCCTTTGCTGGCCCACAAGCGTGGCTGCACGCTCCTCAAGGTCAGTGAGTGGTTGCAGCTGAGCAGTGCCCCCTCCGGTGTGCCTCTGCTCGCTGCGGTTGTTGGATATCTTCTTCTGCAGATGTGAAAAGAGCATGGCATAAGCTAATTGACTCATGGAAACACAACAGTTTCAAACGTTACATGCAAATAGGATCAACAATTGATGCACGGTTGTAACAAAGCTCAGTGTGTTTAGGAGCTACAGCTTGACACATATACATCTCTCTATACTGCAGCAACCAGAGAGACTTAAAAAGGCACTACATAAATCCAAGTCATTCTTTCTTTAGTGTGGGTACAGCATAGAATGATACCACTGCTTAAAGGGATAAATTATGAAGACAGGTTGCCTTGTCTTCGCTTGAGTTTGAAGAGTGAGAGGTGATCTAATTGAGATGATTAAAATGATATAAGGATTTGATAGGGTAGATACAGGGAAGCTACTTTCTGTGGTGGACGAATTCAGGACAATCTTAGAATTGGAGCTAGGCCATTCAGGAGTGAAATCAGGAAATACCTTTTCACTCAAACGGTAGTGGAAATGTGGAATTCTCTCCCCTAAACGGCTGTGGATGCTGGGGGTCAATTTAAATTTTCTAAGACTGAGATTGACAGATTTTTATTAGGTAAGAGTAGCAAGGGACATGAATCAAAGGCAGGTAAATGGAGTTGAGGTACTGATCAGCCGTGATCTAATTGAATGGTGGGACATGCTCAAGGGGCTGAATGGTCTACTCTTGTTTCTATGTTCCTTGGTTCATGCAGCCTTTTCAAATGCTGACATTTACTAATAATATTTCCTCCTTTAAAAAAAGATTCACACAATTTTTACCCCGACACATGGCACCTTCACTCTAAGTGACTGCATGCCTTTAATTTAGAGCAGGGCTGTTGAGCAGGTACTGCGTGTTCCTTATAAGCCACCAGAAACCTCCTTCATCACTTTCCCCGCGCAAGGTTCAGACAGCATATTTAAATGAGATGCAGGAGCTGGCCTGGCAGCATCTGGCGAGGCCCACTCATCACCCTGCACAATATGGGCTCCGTGCGAATGTCTCGGTGGTTTCTTTAACCCTCAGCGGGACAACCTCCAGCATTTCTCTAATCTAATCAACCGTCCTCCAGAAAACAGATTCAAATGGCAGCGCAGTTTCTGGGCCAGACCGCAGATCAAACCTCAGGGTGTTCCTGCCTCTGTCAAAAAAAGCAGGATACCTTGACACCAATGAGAGGCATTGGCAAAACCCCAGTGCTTTGAACAAAATGAAACAGTCTAAAATGTCTCTACTCATCACACGTTGACTCTGCCATTATTGTGTGTCAGCAGAGAATAATCAACGTCCAAGCTTTCTTTTGTCTTTTAAATGTTTTAATTATAAAATTTGTCAATCAGAGGTTTGCAGTGGCAGTGCTGAAATGAGAAACGAAGTGAACAGCATTTCATTAATCAGAGCCTCTTTCAGAAGAATACAAACACGCATCTCTCTCCGAGGATTTCATTTTGCTTTAATGTTATTCATTAAGTTTTGTTATTCATTTTTGTTGGTAATCTACTGAAGGAATTTTTTTTAAATTGCATTTACTGAAACAAAAGCTATCTGTAACAACAAAAAAAATGAATGTTTTATAAACAAACACTCATATTTGAATGAATTAGCAAATGCAATGAGTTTACTCGGGATCAGTGGCAAAATAGCTCATTGATCCCTGAATACACTTAGGTCTAGCTGCAGGATGCATTCTTTGAACTGAGCAAGAGAAAGGGATTTGAGCTCTTTCCTACATCAGTTTGGTAAATTATTAGATGGGGATTTTCAGAAGTCAAGTGTACAACTGGTCAGCCATGGTTCAGTAATAGCACTCTCTCTCACCTCTTGGTCAGAAGGTTGTGGGTTCAAGTCCCATTCCAGAGACTTGAGCACATAATCCAGGCCGACAATGCCAGTGCAGTGCTTTCAGACATGCTGTCATTTGGATGAGATGTTAAACCACGGTGTCAAACCTTCTTAGGTGGATGCAAAAGACCCGATGACACTATTCAAAGAAGAGCAGGCGAGTTCTTTTTGTTGTTCTCGACAATATTTATCCCTCAACCAAAATCATTAAAACAGATGATCTGATCATTATCACATTGTCTGTGGGAGCTTCCTGTGCATATCTCGCTGCTGCATTTCCTTCATTACAACAGTGACTACACTTCGGAAGTACTTCATTGGCTGTAAAGCCATTTGGCACATCTTGAGGTCATGAAAGGCGCTATATAAACAGAGTGGTTATTTGCACTAGTTTTTTGTGTGTCCTGCGCATGCGCGCTTTGGACTCCGTCCCATTTTTGCCCATGTGCAGTGCGATGTACAAGGAAGCCGGAAGTGGTGCAGAACCATGAACCACGTGGAGCTGCCGTTGCAGCTGCTTCTAGATTTTGGAATATCTTCAGAACTTTTGCTAGGGATATTACTGTGACTATCTACATGAACATTTTCGCGGCCTTCTGGGGAAGAGAGAGAGAGACTGGGGTGAGAGAGAGAGACTGGGGGAGGGAAAGATTCATTAGCCTGTTGTAACCCCGTATGAAGACATATTGCAAGCAAGCACTAATCGTTTACATGGGTTATACAGAACAAGCAGTTTTCTGGCTTTCTCAAAGGCAGCCTCTTGTGATTTCCCCCATACCCAGTCATCTTCCTTGCGCAGTAGCACATGTAGGGGTTCTAACAAGGTGCTTAACCCGGGTAGGAAATTACCGAAATAGTTGAGGGGTCCCAGGAACGACCACAGCTCCGTCACGTTCTGTGGTCTTGGTGCGTTCTTGATGGCCTCCGTCTTGGCGTTGGTGTGTCAGATGCCGTCCGCTGCGATTCTTCTTCTCAAGAACTCGACCTCCGGCGCCAGGAAAACACATTTCGAGCGTTTCAACCTGAGTCCCACGTGATCCAACCGACTTAGAACCTCTTCCAGATTCTTCAAGTGTTCGATGGTGTCCCAATCTGTAACCAGTATGTCGTCCTGGAAAACCATGGTCTGAGGAACCGACTTTAGCAGGCTCTCCATGTTCCATTGGAAAATTGACGTGGCCGACCGAATCCCGAACGGGCATCTGTTATAGATGTACAGACCTTTGTGCGTGTTAATCCAGGTGAGGCTTTTAGAAGATTCCTCCAGCTCCTGTGTCATGTAGGTCGAGGTCAGGACCAACTTGGTGAATGTCTTCCCTCCAGCCAGGGCCAGGGTCACAAATAGATCGTCTGCCTTGTGTAGCGGGTACTGGTCCTGTCGCGAAAAACGGTTAATCATTACTTTATAGTCCCCACAAATTCTGACCGTGCCATCACCTTTAAGTACCGGGACAATCGGACTGGCCCACTCATTGAATTCCACCAGCGCAATTATGCCTTCTCGTTGCAGCCTGTCCAGCGCAATTTCCACTTTCTCTCGCATCATATACGGTACTGCCCGTGCCTTGTGGTGGATGTCGCGTACCAGGAACCAAATGGATCTGCACTTTCGCCCCCGAGAAACTTCCAATGCCTGGCTCGAACAACGATGGGAATCTGCTCAAAACCTGGGCACATGAGGTGTCATAGATGGATGAAAGAGCTCGGATGTTGTCCCAGTTTGAGCAGATTTTTCCCAGCCAGCTTCTTCCGAACAGTGTGGGGCCATCCCGTGGCACGATCCATAGTGGGAGTTTGTGCACTGCTCCATCATAGGAGACTTTGACTTCTGCACTGCCAATTACAGGGATCAGTTCTTTGGTGTAAGTTCTTAGCTTGGTGTGAATGGGGCAGAGCTTGAGCCTGTGTGCCTTGTTGCACCACAGCCTGTCGAAGGCTTTTTGCTCATTATGGACTGACTCGCACCCGTGTCCAGTTCCATGGATACTGGAACTCTGTTTAGTCCAACTTTTAACATTATTGGTAAACATTTTGTGGTGAAGTTGTGTACCCCGTACACTTCTGCCTCCTCAGTTCAAGTCTCTAGTTCAACCTGATCCACCGTGGATCGATCTTCCTCTGCAACGTGGTGGTTGCAGGGTTTGCAGGGTTTGCAGCTCATCTGCACATTCGCTGTAGGTGTCCCATTGTTCTGCAGCCGTTGCATGCATAGTGCTTGAAGTGGCATTGATGGGCCCGATAATCACCTCCACAATGCCTCGCATTAACGATTGATGGCGGACATCTGAGGTCGCACAGCAGCTGGCATGTATGTTCTGTCATGTATATTCCTACTCAAAAATGACCTTACTTTGTGCACAGTACTGGCCGAAACCTCTTTATGCTGCAAAATTTGTTTGGTGTTGTCGCTGGTGGACATAAATGCCTGGGCTATCGTTGTGGTTTGCTCAGTTTCAACAGTCAATAGTTTGCGAAGGATTACCTCATGGCCAATGCCAAGCCTCAGCATTTGTTCTAGGAACCCATTAAATTCGCAATGTCCTGTGAGGCGCCTTAGTTCGGCGACGTAGCTCGCCACTTCCTGGCCCTCCGACCGTTGACATGTGTAGAACTGATACCTCGCCATCAAAACGCTTTCCTTAGGATTTAGGTGCTCCCGGACCAGGGTAGGATTTGGTTGTTGGTTTTACTGGAGCTAGAAGATTTTTCATGAGGCCATAGGTTGTTGCCCCACAGACAGTAAGGAGGATATCCCTTCGTTTGGCAGCATTCTCGTCCCCTTCCAGCTCGTTGGCTATGAAGTATTGGTTGAGTTTCTCCACGAAGGCCTCCCAATCATCCCCTTCTGAGAACTTCTCCAGGATACAAACTGTTCTTTGCATTTTCGCGCGGTTGTTCATTATCTCGTCGCCAATTGATAAACTCACAATAAAGGATGAAACTGAGTACTGTGAGCAATGAGTAAGTGTGACCTTAGCTCCTTTGATAAGACTCCAGAGTGCAGGTACCATGTGGGTGGCCTGCTGAAATACAGTGCTCCCAAGGGATGCTGTGATCCCTTAGGATTCCAACAGGTAGGCCCTCTGGTGGTGGTGTGATACAGGTTTCCAAGGGCTAAATACATAACAGCCTCCTCTATAGTTTTACATACTTCTGAAGAATCCTTTTTCACTTAAAACTTACTTTTGAATTTTTTTCATTTCCTTAGTTTCCCTTGTAATTTTCTATGCACTTTTGTACTGCTGGAAATTTGTGCCGCAAGTTGAATTATGGTTAGTTTCTATGGTGTGATCAGCTGCTAAAATAAAATCAGTATTTATTCCCCAGTTTTGTTGTTACAAATGCTTTATGCTGTCTGACACTCGTTGTTTGTAGCCTCGCATACACCGAGTCACACTTAATCAATACCGTGGGCTTTATTGTCAAGTGTGTCTGGATCTATGAGCGAGCTGTGCAAACCATATTGTTTCAGCCTTATCATAGAATCATAGAATCATACAGCACGGAAGGATGCCATTCAGCCCATCGTGTCTGGACCGGCTTTCTGCAAGAGCTACCAACTAGCCTCACTCCCCTGCATTTTCCCCACATCCCTGCAATTTTTTTTTGATTTTAAATATATACCCAATTCCCTTTTGACTATATTAACTTTAAATGTAAATTTACAAATAAAAGACTATGGGGGTGAAATTCAGTCTCAGCAGAGCCTCAAAACGGTCGGTAACCAATCGACCATGGAAGGGAAAATCACGTGGGGTGTACAACAGGCGGCTGATCGTTATTGCTCATTTTGCAGCAATGCTAACATTAAATTTCACCCCCGCCATGTCCCTAGCCGAGGCTACTGGTGTTTGTGACGGGATAATTCTGTTTTGCAGAGGAGGGAAATCCTCTTAACTTAACTTAGCGGGTACTCTTCCATATAATGTGTTGCAGCTCGTTCCTTCCCCTTCACAGAGTCAGGTTGTCTCGGCAGATAGAAGGGTTGTTCAGATCTGATGACCAAAGAGTTTATTTTCTGTGTATAATTTTGTCTTGAGGATGAATACATTTCCCATTCATTTCCACGGAGGCATCTTCTATTAGATGTGATGATGGTGGAGATAGTTTATGAGCAAGTCTTCCCGACCATTCACATAATAACACATTCTTAAACAGCAGGTTTATTTGCTTCATTTTTATTTTACAAATGTTTATCTGTTTACTCTACATCTAAATGGTTCACTTAAAAACCTCAGGGACGAAATTGCCCCGCGCCCCGTTTGGAGGCGGTAACCTCTCGGGGCCGGGACATTTATCGCCTAACCCGGAGGTTCCGCCCCCGGCGCAGAATTAAGCCCTTCCATCCCTCAATGGAGGTGGAGCACTATCGGAGGTGCTTCGCATCCGTGAAGGACGCTCCCAGTCATCGGTATGCGTGCGTCAGCCCGGGGTGCAAATCGCGGGGCACAGCGCTACTGGAGCAGCACTCCCCAAAACCTCCGAAGCAATTTCTCTGGAGGCACTATTGACCTTTTCCCCTAGGCGATAACCTCGTTGCACCCTATTAGCGCCCCCCGGAAGCACTAATGTGGCTACAATAACGGCCAATTTCGCCCCCCTCATTTTTTATTGCAAACCCGTCCAGAGTAAATGTTCTCAAATCCTGAACTGACATTAATTATAAAATGCTATTTTCTTTCTAGTGAGTTGGCTATTCATTGTAGACCACCCATGTTATCTAAAGAGAGCAGCTTGTGTGCAAAAACGGAAGCTAGGGAGTAAGCTAGATGCTGGAAGCACATAGTTTAAACATAGAATAACAAATATCCAGGAGTTAATTACAAGCTGAACTCTAAATTGAGTGCTCGGGTAGCTGATATAGAATAATGGATACCTGGGTATGGTGAGCTGGTGACTGGAATTTAATGTCTGGTTTCAGACGATTTATTTACATAATATAGAAAACTCGGAGTTAAGAGGCTGGATTGTAAAATCTAATCAGGAGATTCAGACAATAAAGCCTTAGCATGCCTGAATAAAGCACACACAAATCACTTATAATCATTACCTGAACCCAAGGAAAGGTTATCTAAAGTTGTTCCATGTTCACCATTATTGATCAAATATACACTCTGAAATTAATTGAGTGGTTTTACATAGGATTACATAGGATCGACAGCACCAGCCCTTATAAATGGCCTTCTTCGACCTTACAAAGGCCTTTGACACTGTCAACCACGGGGGTCTATGGAGCGTCCTCCTCCATTTCGGATGCCCCCAAAAGTTCGTCACCATTCTCTGCCTGTTCCACGACGACATGCAGGCCGTGATCCTTACCAACAGATCCATTACAGACCCAATCCACGTCCGGACTGGGATCAAACAGGGCTGCGTCATCACCCCAAACGTTTTCTCAATCTTCCTCACTGTCATGCTCCACCTCACAGTCGACAAGCTCCCTACTGGAATAGAAGTCAACTACAGAACCAGTGGGAAGCTGTTCAACCTACGCCATTTCCAAGCCAGGTTCAAGACCACCTCAACCTCTGTCATCGAGCTACAGTACGCGGACGATGCCTACATCTGCACAAATACAGAGGCTGACCTCCAGGACATAGTCGACATATGTACTGAGGCATACAAAAGCATGAGCCTTACGCTAAACATCAGCAAGACAAAGGTCCTCCACCAGCCTGTCCTTGCAGCACAACACTGTCCCCCAGTCATCAAGATCCACGGTGCGGCCCTGGACAAGGTGAACCACTTCCCATAACTCGGGAGCCTCCTATCAACAAGAGCAGGCATCGACGAGATCCAACACCACCTCCAGTGCGCCAGTGCAGCCTTCGGCTGCCTGAGGAAACGAGTGTTTGAAGACCAGGCCCTCAAAACTGCCACCAAGCTCATGGTCTACAGAGCTGTAGTAATACCTGCCCTCCTGTATCATTCAGAAACATGGACCATGTACAGTAGACACCTCAAGTTCCTGAAAACACCAACGATGTCGCCGCAAGATCCTACAAATCCCCTGAGAGGACAGACGCACCAACATTAGTGTCCTCGACCAGGCCAACATTCCCAGCATCGAACCACTGACCACACTTGATCAGCTCTGCTGGGTAGGCCACATAGCTTGCATGCCAGACACGAGACTCCCAAAGCAAGCGCTTTACTCGGAACTCCTTCACAGCAAACGAGCCAAAGGTGGGCAGCGGAAACATTACACGGACACCCTCAAAGCCTCCCTGATAAAGTGCAACACCCCAGTGACACCTGGGAGACCCTGGCCAGAGACCGCCCTAAGTGGAGGAAGCATATCCGGGAGAGCGCTGAGCACCTCGAGTCTCAACGCCGAGAGCATGCAGAAATCAAGCGCAGGCAGCGGAATGAGCATGTGGCAAACCAGTCCCCCCATCCCTTTCCTCAACAACTATCTGCCCCACCTTTAATAGAAACTGTGGCTCTCGTATTGGACTGTACAGCCACCTAATAACTCATGTTAAGAGTGGAAGCAAGTCTTCCTCGATTCCGAGGGACTGCCTATGATGATAGGATAGACAGCACAGAAACAGGCCATTCGGCCCAACCAGTCCATGCCGGCATATATGCCCCACTCGAGCCTCATCCCGTCTTTGCTTCTCTAAATCTATCAGCATAACCGTCTATTTCCTTCTCCTTCATATGCTTGTCTAGCATCCCCTTATATGCATCTATGTTACTCGCTTCAACCAATCCCTGTGGTAGCGGGTTCCACATTCTCACCACTCTTTGGGTAAAGAATTTGCTTCTGAATTCCCAATTTAATTTCTTGGTAACTACCTTATATTGATGGCCTCTACTTTTGCTCTTTCCCACAAGTGGAAACACTCTCTCTGTATCTACTCTATCAAAACCTTTCATAATTCTAAAAACTTCTACTAGGTCACCACTCAGCCTTCTCTTTTCAAAGGAAAAGAGGCCCAGACTGTTCAACCTTTCCTGATATGTATACCCTCGCATTTCTGGTATCATCCTTGTAAATCTTTTTTGCACCCTCTCCAGTGCCTCTACATCCTTTTTATAATATGGTGACCGGAATTGTACGGAGTACTCCAAGTGTGGTCTAACCAAGGTATGATACAAGTTTACCATAACTTCTCTATTTTTCCAATTCAATCCCTCTAGAAATAAACCCTAGCGCTTGTTTCACTTTTTTATGACCTTGTTAACCTGTGTCGTTACTTTCAGTGATTTGTGTATTTGTACTCTCAGATCCCTTTCTTCCTCTACCCCATTTAGATTCATATTTTCCAAGTAATATGTAATATGTGGATGCAAAGAGACTTCAAGGGGATATAGACAGGCTAAGTGAGTGGGCAAGAGCATGACAAATGGAATATGGGGCCCAAGTTTCCACACGATAAAAAACGGGTGCCCCTCCGAGCTGGGCGCCCGTTTTTCGCGCCTAAAACGGCGCCTAAAAAAAACCTCGCGATTCTGGAGCGTTCTGCAGCTCCTTGTCTGCCTGGCGCGGCGCCCAGGGGGGCGGAGCCTACACTCGCGCCAATTTTGTAAGTGGGAGGGGGCGGGTACTATTTAAATTAGTTTTTTTCCTGCCAGCAACGCTGCGCGTGCGCGTTGGAGCGTTCGCGCACGCGCAGTGTGAAAAAAACATTGGCACTCGGCCATTTTTGTAGTTCTTTGTAGCTGTTTAATTTTTGAACATTTTTTAAATAAAAGCACATTGCCATCAGCACATGCAGCCTTCTCACTGTCTCCTTCACCCCCCTCCCCCGCGGGAAGAACAGACGCCTCCCCCCCCCCCGGCGGGAAGAACGGGCGCCTCCTCCTCCCCCCCCCCCCCTCCCGCGGGAAGAACAAGTACCTCAGGCTGACTGCAGCATTCTCCGTGCCGTCACACAGGTAGGAAGATGGTTTATTTAATCTTTTATTTGCTTATAAATGTTTATTCAGGTTGGATTTATTTGTATAATATTTGTAGAAGTATAAATAAGGATTTATTGTAGAATTTAATTACTTCCCTTCCCCCTCCCCCCCCTCCCCCACCTCGTTCTGGACGCCTAATTTGTAACCTGCGCCTTTAATGTGTGGAACAGGTTTTTTCAGTTCTACAAAAATCTTCACTTGCTCCATTCTAACTTAGTTTGGAGTACGTTTTCACTGTGGAAACTTTGAAATCAGGCGTCAGTGGCCGGACACGCCCCCTTTTGAAGAAAAAATTCTGTTCCAAAGTAGAACTGTTCTACCTGACTAGAACTGCAGAAAAAAAAATGTGGAGAATTGCGATTTGTAAGATAGTCCGTTCTCCACCAGTTGCTCCTAAAAATCAGGCGCAAATCATGTGGAAACTTGGGCCCATACTGTGGAGAAATGTGAAGTTATCCACTTTGGTAGGAAAAATAGAAAAGCAGAGTATTTTTTAAATGGTGAGAGATTGGGAAATGTTGGTGTTCAGAGGGACCTGGGTGTCCTTGTACACCAATCAGGTACAGCAAGTAATTAAGAAAGCAAATGGTATGTTGGCCTTTATTATAAGAGGATTTAAGTATAAGAGTAAAGACGTCTTACTGCAATTATATAGGGCCCTGGTGAGACCACACCTGGAATATTCTGTACAGTTTTGGTCTCCTGACTTAAGGAAGGATATACTTGCCATTGAGGGAGTGCAACAAAGGTTCACCAAACTGATTCCTGGGATGGGGGGATTCTCCTATGAGAAGAGACTGAGTAGACTAAGCCTATATTCTTTAGAGTTTAGAAAAATGAGAAGTGACCTCATTGAAACATACAAAATTCTTACAGGGCTTGACAGAGTAGATGCAGGGAGGATGTTTCCTCTGACTGAGGAATACTGAACCAGGGGTCATAGTCTCAGAATAAGGGGTCGGCCATTTAGGACTGAGATGAGGAGAAACTTCTTCACTCAGAGGGTAGTGAATCTTTGGAATTCTCTACCCTAGAGGGCTGTGGAGGTTCAGTCTTTGAGTATATTCAAGACGGAGATCGATAGATTTTTGGCTGTTAAGGGAATCAAGGGATATGGGGATAGTGCAGGAAAGTGGAGTTGAGGTAGAAGATCAGCCATGATCTCATTGAATGGCGGAGCAGGCTCGAGGGGCTGAAAGGCCTACACCTGCTCCTAATTCTTATGTCCTTATGTTCTCCCTATTTTTCTGACCAAACTTAATTCTCACATTTATCTGTTGAAATCAATTTGCCAATTATATGTCCATTCTTCAAGTTTATTAATGTCTGCTTGTTATTTGATGCAGTCCTCCTCAGTATTGACTAACTCCACCACCCCCCCCCCCTTCCCCCCAAAATTTGGTGTGATCTGCAAATTTAGAAATTGTGTTTTTGATTCCAAAGTCTAAATCGTTAATATAAATTGTGAGCAGTGGTCCCAGCACTGATATTTGTGGAACACCACTTCCCTCCTTCTGCCACTCTGAACAGATACCCTTTACTCCTACTCTCTGCTTTCTGTCTTGCAGCCAGCTAGTTACCCATTCTGCTACTTGTTCCTTGACTCTGCTTGCTCTGACCTTATTCATCAGTCTATGATGTGGTATCTTATCAAACGCCTTTTGAAAATCTAGATAAATTACATCTACTGTGTTTTGTATGAATAAAGAGTCTGACCAGATACTGTGAGCTCAAAGTAAAGTGTGACCTTAGTCTTTTACTTCAGGTCTCCAGAGTGCCTCTCCAGCCTGTGAGGCCTCCTTAAATACAGGTGCTCCCAAGGGATTGTGGGATCCCTTGGGATTCCAGGGAATGAGCCCTCTGGTGGTTATACAAGGTTTAGATATATAACAACATACCCCCACAAAGTCAATAGTGTAACTATTTACAAGGTGGGTCGATCTTCCGCCTTCCTTTCCCTGGTTGATTGTCTCGGTGCACATGTTGGTTTTGGTGAGTCATTTGTTGGACTCTCGCTGGCTGCTGTGCAGCTGGCCTTGCTGGGCTGCCTGGTCTCATGAGTCCTGCTGCGCTGCTGTGGGTGATAGGTTCTGCTTTGTGGTCACCCGCTGTGTCGGTTGCCACTGGTGTGTGTGTTGGGGGGTCAAAGAAGGGAGGGTCTAATGTGGGTTGCTCTGGATAGTCCGTGAATCTGAGTTTGGTTTGGTCCAAGTATTTCCTGTAGATGAGTCCATTTGAGAGTTTGACCCGAAACACTCTACTCCCCTCTTTGGCCACAACAGTGCGGGGAAGCTACTTGAGACCTTGTCCATAGTTCAACACAAATACAGGATCATTAAATTCAATTTCGCGTGACACATTTGCACTATCATGATATGTACTTTGTTGAAGCCGCCTGCTCTCTACCTGTTCATGTAGGTCAGGGTGGACTAACGAGAGCCTTGTCTTGAGTACCCTTTTCATGAGCAGTTCAGCAGGTGGAATCCCAGTGAGTGAGTGGGGTCTCGTGCGGTTACTAAGCAGGACTCGGGATAGACGAGTCTGCATTGAGCCTTCAGTTGCTCTCTTCAAGCTCTGCTTGATGGTTTGCACTGCTCTCTCTGCCTGACCATTGGATGCTGGTTTGAACGGGGCAGATGTAACATGTTTGATCCCATTGTGGGTCATGAACTCTTTGAACTCGGCACTGGTGAAATATGGCCTATTGTCGCTCACAAGGATATCAGGCTGGCCATGCGTGGCAAACATGGCCCGCAGGCTTTCAGTGGTGGCAGCAGACGTGCTTGCCAACATTATCTCAGATTCAATCCATTTGGAGTAGCCATCTACAATCACTAGGAACATTTTACCCAAGAACGAGCCTGCATAGTCGACATGGACCGTAGACCACGATTTGGAGGGCCAAGACCATAAACTTAGTGGCGCCTCCCTGGGTGCATTGCTTAACTGTGAACATGTGTTACGTTTGTGCACGCAGGCATCTAAGTCCCCATCAATACCAGGCCACCACACATGGGATCTGGCTATTGCTTTCATCATTACAATGCCTGGGTGAGTACTAGGGAGATCACTAATGAAAGTGTCCCTGCCCTTCTTGGGTACCACTACCCGATTACCCCGCAGAAGGCAGTCTGCCTGTATAGACATTTCATCTTTGCGCCGCTGATGCGGCTTTATCTCTTCCTGCATTTTTAATGGGACACTGGACCAGCTCGCGTGAAGCACACAGTTTTTTACTAAGGACAGTAAGGGGTCCTGGCTCATCCAGGTTCTAATCTGTCGAGCGGTAACGGGTCATTGCTCACTGTTAGATCTCTTAATTTTCAATGAGATGCGAACTCCGATTGTAGATTTAAAGTAATTTTATTCCAGCAGCAGCAACAAGCTGATTGCCAACCCTTTGCCCTTCTGAGAACACATGGCAAAAATGGCTGTTCTTATCCTGGATCAATTTACAGCAATGAACTCGCCTCCTTTGACCTTATTGGCTCAATTGATATGTTGTTAACCCCTAATTGGCTCGCTGCCAAAAGTCCTGAAATGTCAAGTTGACTGATGACTTAATGCAATGTGCTCATTCTCAAGTAGACACAGTTGTGTTTTCTCAACTTTGCAGTCTGTTTGAATTCTCTATCACTCACTCTCGAATGCTTCCATTTCAATGACTAAATCTGCGGGCTGTGCCATTTCCATCCCGTGGTGGGCAATGGCAGCCTACTGATAGCATTGGCACAGTTTTCTGTGCCTGGTCTGTGGCGGATGGCATAGTTGTATGCAGAGAACGTGAGCGCCCATCTCTGGATGCGGGCCGATGCATTCGTATTTATCCCCTTGCTTTAAGAAAAGAGGGATATCAGTGGCTTATGGTCAGTTTCCAATTCAAATTTGAGCCCAAACATATATTGATGCATTTTCTTTAACCCATAAACACATGCTAACGCTTCTTTTTCAATCATGCTGTAGGCCCTCTCAGCCTTAGACAGACTTCTGGATGCTTAAGCAACCAGTTGCAATTTCCCAGATTCATTAGCTTGTTGCAATACACACCCGACACTGTATAAAGATGCTTCACATGCTTGTACCAAACGCTTACATGGATCATACAACACAAGTAATGTGTTTGAGCATAACAGTTTTCTAGCTTTTACAAAGACATTTTCTTGGCTTTTACCCCATACCTATTTGTCTCCTTTATGCAGGAATGCGTGCAGTGGTTCTAACAGTGTGCTGAGACCCGGTAAGAAGTTACCAAAGTAGTTCAGGAGTCCTAGAAACGACCGCAGCTCCGACATGGTCTGTGGCCTCAGTGCGTTCTTGATTGCCTCCGTCTTCGAATCGGTGGGCCTGATGCCATCCGCCGCGATTCTTCTCCCAAGGAACTCCACTTCAGGCACCAGGAAAACGCACTTCGAGTGTTTTAACCTGAGCCCTACACGGTTGAGCTGACTAAGAACCTCCTCCAGTTTCTGCAGATGTTCGACTGTGTCCCGACCTGTAACCAAGATGTCGTCCTGGAAGACCATAGTGCGTGGGACCAGCTTCAGTAAGCTTTCCATGTTTCTCTGGAATATCGCCGTGGCTGATCGAATCCCAAATGGGCATCTGTTGTAAATGAAGAGACCTTTGTGCGTGTTGATGCAGGTGAGGCCCTTCGATGATTCCTCCAGCTCCTGCGTTATGTCGGCCAAGGTCAAGTCCAGCTTCGTGAACGTCTTTCCTCCCGCCAACGTCGCAAAAAGGTCGTCTGCTTTTGGTAGTAGGTATTGATCCTGCAGGGAGAAACGATTAAAAGTTACTTTATAATCACCACAGATTCTGATGGTACCCCTTGAGGACTGGAACAATCGGACTGGCCCAGTCATTGAATTCGATCGGCGAAATGATGCCCTCTCATTGCAGCCGGTCCAGCTCGATCTCTACCCTCTCTCTCATCATGTCCGGTACTGCTCTCGCCTTGTGATGGATGGGCCACGCCCCCGGAATTAAGTGGATCTGCACTTTTGCTCCTTGGAACTTCCCAACACCTGCTCCAAACAGCGAGGGGAACTTGTTTAAGACCTGGGCACACGAAGTGTTGCCGACGGACGAGAGCGCTCAGACGTCGCTCCAATTCCAGCATATCTTTCCCAGCCAGCTCCTGCCGAACAACATGGTATCACCCAGAGTGGTAACTTCTGCACCACTCCATCGTAGGAGATCTTTACAGTAGCACTGCCAATTAACAGAATCAGTTCCTTTGTGTAAGTTCTCAGTTTAGTGCGAATGGGAGTCAGGACTGGCCTTGAGGCCCTGCTGCTCCACAATTTATCGAAGTCTTTTTGCTCATAATGGAGTGGCTCGCACCCGTGTCCAGCTCCATTGGCACCGGGAGTCCATTTAATTCAACCTTCAGCATTATCGGGGGCACTTTGTGGTAAATGTGTACACCCGCTATACCTCTGCCTCCTCGGTCTGAGGCTCTGGTTCGTCGTGATCCGCCGTGGATCTGTCCTCCTCTGCAACATGGTGGTTTGCAGGATTTGCAGGGTTTGCAGCTCGCCTGCACATACACTGGAGATGTCGCATTGTTCCACAGCTCTTGCAAATGTATCCTTTGAAGCTGCATGAATGGAAACAATGATCACCCCCACAGCGCCAACAAGGCGTTAATGGCCTAGCATTCATCACCCTTGATGGTGGACTCTGAGACATCTGCGGACATGCAGCTGCAGGCATGTGAGGCCTGCCCTGTATGTTGCGATTCGAAAACATTACTTTGTTTACAGTACTTGTAGCAGCACTCGTGTGCTGAGAGATTTGCTTGGTATTGTCACTGGTGGCAATAAACACCTGGGCTATCGCTATGGCTTTACTCAAGATTGGGGTCTCTACAGTCAAAAGTTTGCGAAGTATCGCTTCATGGCCAATGCCAAGTACAAAGAAGTCCCTGAACATGTACTCCAAATGTCCTTCAAATTCGCAATGTCCTGCAAGGCGTCTTAGCTCGGCGACATAGCTCGCCACTTTACTGGGCTTCAGATCTTTTGTACGTGTAGAACCGGTACCTCGCCATCAGAATGTTTTCCTTCAGTTCAGATGCTCCTGGACCAGTGTGCACAAATCATCGTATGATTTCTCTGTGGGTTTCGCTGAAGCAAGCAGATTTTTCATGGGGCCATACATTGGTGCCCCGCAAACAGTGAAGAGAATCGCCCTTCATTTGGCAGCGTTCGTTTCTCCTTCCACCCCATTGGCCATGAAGTATTGGTAGAGTCGCTCCACAAAGGTTTCCCAATCATCTCCCCCCGAAAATTTCTCCAGGATGCCCACTGTTCTCTGCATCGTTGAGTTCATCATCTGTATCTCGTCGCCAGTTGTTTTGTATGAATAAAGAGTCTGACCAGATACTGTGAGCTCAAAGTAAAGTGTGACCTTAGTCTTTTTTTTCAGGTCTCCAGAGTGCCTCTCCAGCCTGTGAGGCCTCCTTAAGTACAGGTGCTCCCAAGGGATTTTGGGATCCCTTGGGACTCCAGGGGATGAGCCCTCTGGTGGTTACACAAGGTATTTACAGGTTTACATATATAACATACTGCGTTACCCTTGTCTAATCTCTCTGTTACCTCTTCAAAAAATTCAATGAGTCTGGTCAAGCAAACGTTCCCTTTTGAAATCCACGCTGACTATTCATTATTATATTTTTGGTTTCTAGATGTTCTTCTATTTTCTCCTTTAGTAGGAACTCCATTATTTTTCCTACCATCAATATTAAGCTGGCAGGTCTATAGTTCCCTGGACATGTTCTATATCCCTTATTAAATATTATGTTAGCTCTCCGCCAGTCCTCTGGTACTATACCTTGTTCTAGCTAATTATTAAATATGTGAAGTTATGCCTTTGCTATCTCTTCCCCAGATTATTTTAAAATGCACGGATGTAATCCGTCCGAACCAGGGGTTTTAACCTCTTTGAATTTGAATACTTTATTTAATATTTCTCCTCTTTTTATTTTAAATGTAGTTATTTCATTTGTAATCTCATCATCCAATATCATGTCCACAAGTTCTGTCTTCCTGGTAAATACTGAAGCAAAGTAATTCTTTTATATTTCTCCCAACTCTCTATTGCTGCCTGTGATATTATCCTGTCCATCCCTTAGTGGCCCTATTCCTTTCCTGACTTTCCTTTTTTTATTGATGTGCTTTTAAAATATTTTACGATTTTGTTTTATGTTCCTTGATAATTTAATTCATGGTTCCTTTCTCCCTTTCTAATTGCTTTTTTTGACTTCTCTTCTAATTTCTTCATATTCTCTCTTGTCATGTTTTCCCCTGCTGTCCATGTACTCAGTGTATGCCTCTTTCCTTACTGTCAATCTTTCTCTTATGTCCTTATTCATCCATGGACCCTCATTAGTGTTTAGCTTGTTCTTGTTATTTCGCGGAATATATTTACTCAGATTCCGTTGAACACTGTTTAAAATATTTCCCACTGCTGTTCTACATCATTGTTTGCCAATATTGTTGTTCATTTTATTTTCATAGGTTCTATTCTCAGCCCCGCAAAATTAGCTTTTCTCCAATCTATTACCCCAGTCTTCGGCATACTTAATTCCTTCTCAATTATTATCTTAAAATGTATTATATTATGGTCAATATTGCCTCAATGTTCCCCTACTTTTAATTATTTTATCGACCCTAGTTCATTCCCCATTTCTAGATCCAATCCTCTCATGTTGGGTTCTTACATATTGGGTTAGACATTGTAGGAACTCCATTCCCTTATTGTCATTACCTAACTCTTCTGGACAATTTATACCAGATTAATTGAAATCCCCCATGATTATTATTCTGTTTTTTACTAATTTCCCTAATTGGTTTGCATATTTCTTCCTCTACATCCCTTCCACTATTATGTAGTCTGTAGACTATCCCTATTAATGTGATTGATCCTTTATTATATTTTCTCTCTATTCCCATGGACTCTATTTCTGTCTTGCTAATAGCTGCATAACTTTTTTCAATGGCCATTATGTTTTCCCTAATAAATACAATGACTCCACTTCCCCTTTTTCCCTCTCTATCTTTTATAAATATGTTATATCCTGCAATGTTTAATTCCCAGTCCTGATTTTTCTGTAGGCATGTCTCAGTAATCCTTATCATGTCTGGTTCCTCGCAACGTATTATTGCCTGCAGTTCCACTGTTGCATTAAGGACGCTGCGTGCATTGCTGTACAGACAGTTTAACTTATTTTTAATAGGATTTCCTCTCATTTTATTGTTAAGCATCTTTTTACACTTTTGTTCTATAATTCTATGTATTCCCTGGCCATCAATGTCCTATTTTACTTTATTCTTTCTATGCTCTCCTTTCCTGTTGTGTTTATATTTAAGCTTGTTTTATTTCTTCTAGAACCCTCCCTGGTCTTAATAGTTTAAAGCCTTTGTCACCTGCCTATTTACCCTTTCCGCCAGGACATGGGTCTCATCCTGGTTCAGGTGGAGCCCTTCCCATCGGTACAGCTCCTTCCTGTTCCAGTACTGGCGCAAGTGTCCCATGGGAAGAGTGACCATAATATGGTGGAATTCTGCATTGGGATGGAGAATGAAACAGTTAATTCAGAGACCATGGTCCAGAACTTAAAGAAGGCTAACTTTGAAGGTATGAGGCGTGAATTGGCTGGGATGGATTGGCAAATGATACTTAAGGGGTTGACTGTGGATGGGCAATGGCAGACATTTAGAGACCGCATGGATGAACTACAACAATTGTACATTCCTGTCTGGCATAGAAATAAAAAAGGGAAGGTGGCTCAACGTGGCTATCAAGGGAAATCAGGGATAGTATTAAAGCCAAGGAAGTGGCATACAAATTGGCCAGAAATAGCAGCGAACCTGGGGACTGGGAGAAATTTAGAACTCAGTAGAGGAGGACAAAGGGTTTGATTAGGGCAGGGAAAATGGAGTATGAGAAGAAGCTTGCAGGGAACATTAAGACGGATTGCAAAAGTTCCTATAGATATGTAAAGAGAAAAAGGTTAGTAAAGACAAACGTAGGTCCCCTGCAGTCAGAATCAGGGGAAGTCATAACGGGGAACAAAGAAATGGCGGACTAATTGAACAAGTACTTTGGTTCGGTATTCACGAAGGAGGACACGAACAACCTTCCGGTTATAAAAGGGGTCGGGGGGTCTAGTAAGGAGGAGGAACTGAGGGAAATCCTTATTATCCGGGAAATTGTGTTGGGGAAATTGATGGGATTGAAGGCCGATAAATCCCCAGGGCCTGATGGACTGCATCCCAGAGTACTTAAGGAGGTGGCCTTGGAAATAGTGGATGCGTTGACAGTCATTTTCCAACATTCCATTGACTCTGGATCAGTTCCTATGGAGTGGAGGGTAGCCAATGTAACCCCACTTTTTAAAAAAGGAGGGAGAGAGAAAACAGGGAATTATAGACCGGTCAGCCTGACATCAGTAGTGGGTAAAATGATGGAATCAATTATTAAGGATGTCATAGCTGTGCATTTGGAAAGAGGTGACATGATAGGTCCAAGTCAGCATGGATTTGTGAAAGGGAAATCATGCTTGACAAATCTTCTGGAATTTTTTGAGGATGTTTCCAGTAGAGTGGATAAGGGAGAACCAGTTGATGTGGTATATTTGGACTTTCAGAAGGCGTTCGACAAGGTCCCACACAAGAGATTGATGTGCAAAGTTAGAGCACATGGGATTGGGGGTAGTGTACTGACATGGATTGAGAACTGGTTGTCAGACAGGAAGCAAAGAGTAGGAGTAAATGGGTACTTTTCAGAATGGCAGGCAGTGACTAGTGGGGTACCGCAAGGTTCTGTGCTGGGGCCCCAGCTGTTTACACTGCACATTAATGATTTAGATGAGGGGATTAAATGTAGTATCTCCAAATTTGCGGATGACACTAAGTTGGGTGGCAGTGTGAGCTGCGAGGAGGATGCTGTGAGGCTGCAGAGCGACTTGGATAGGTTAGGTGAGTGGGCAAATGCATGGCAGATGAAGTATAATGTGGATAAATGTGAGGTTATCCACTTTGGTGGTAAAAACAGAGAGACAGACTATTATCTGAATGGTGACAGATTAGGAAAAGGGGAGGTGCAAAGAGACCTGGGTGTCATGGTACATCAGTCATTGAAGGTTGGCATGCAGGTGCAGCAGGCGGTTAAGAAAGCAAATGGCATGTTGGCCTTCATAGCAAGGGGATTTGAGTACAGGGGCAGGGAGGTGTTGCTACAGTTGTACAGGGCATTGGTGAGGCCACATCTGGAGTATTGTGTACAGTTTTGGTCTCCTAACCTGAGGAAGGACATTCTTGCTATTGAGGGAGTGCAGCGAAGGTTCACCAGACTGATTCCCGGGATGGCGGGACTGACCTATCAAGAAAGACTGGATCAACTGGGCTTGTATTCACTGGAGTTCAGAAGAATGAGAGGGGACCTCATAGAAACATTTAAAATTCTGACGGGGTTAGACAGGTTAGATGCAGGAAGAATGTTCCCAATGTTGGGGAAGTCCAGAACCAGAGGTCACAGTCTAAGGATAAGGGGTAAGCCATTTAGGACCGAGATGCGGAGGAACTTCTTCACCCAGAGAGTGGTGAACCTGTGGAATTCTCTACCACAGAAAGTTGTTGAGGCCAATTCACTAAATATATTCAAAAAGGAGTTAGATGAGGTCCTTACTACTAGGGGGATCAAGGGGTATGGCGAGAAAGCAGGAATGGGGTACTGAAGTTGAATGTTCAGCCATGAACTCATTGAATGGCGGTGCAGGCTAGAAGGGCCGAATGGCCTACTCCTGCACCTATTTTCTATGTTTCTATGTATGTTTCTATGAAAAGGAACCCCACTTTCCCACACCAAAGCTTTATCCACGTCTTAATTCTTCTGATCTGACTCCATCTTGTTTGGGTTTTATTGGATGGCAGATTGCCGTAAGGTCCGTTTGTGGTGGACAGTCTCTCTCCAGATCAGAGTGGGTATGGGAAGAACCTGAAGGGCTCCAAATTGGCCCATGTCAGATTAATCTGCAAACAACACGATTTGGATGACTTCCAATAAACAGCAAAATGCATTCACAGATGGGCAAGATGCTCAACAGCATGTAAAGAAAAACAGAACTCTCTACATCTGTCATTGAGGCGGGCACGCACAAGCTGTCCCGTCAAATGCCTTCATCCACAGTGGGGTCCACAACACAGTATAACTGGCAGTTCATTTGTTGAATGGACTGGTTTAATCATCACCTTTTTTTACATTGAGAGACAGAAAAAGTCAGAGAGAGGGAGACGGAGAGAGAGGAAGACGGAGAGAGAGGAACACGGAGAGAGACAGAGATGGAAAGAAAGACAGACAGACAGAGAAAGAGAGAGGCAGAGACAGACAGAGACAAACAGACAGACAGAGAGAAAGACAGAGAGACAGATAGATAGATAGATAGATAGATGGGAGAGAGACAGACAGAGAGAGGCGAGACACAGGATACAATATTCACAGCAAAGTGAAAAGCTTAGGCAAGTTATTTTAGCACAGGTGCCTGACCATCTGCTGAGTAACAACTGCCAAAATGACCCACCTTTAACATGGAGCGCACCTCCTGGTGCAGTGTTTGTTCAACAGGCTAGTGACTGACTGCATCAGATAGCCTAATGTTTTGAAAAGAGTTGTACAAATATAATACCTTATTAAATTATTATTTTGTGCTTTAGCATATTCTAGAGGAAGGAAAATTACATTTCCAGTACACCGGAGACAGCACCTGCCTGATACCCGCCAACATGGCAGTAAATATTGTCGGGATGTCTCTGATTCCTTGAAGTAACAAAAAGTAGCCAGCAGGAAATGGCAGACAGGCCTGCTGAGCTGAATGGCTCAGTCCTATTCTTATGTTCCAGTGCGACAGGCAAGGTAAGTGAGAATCCAGCCAATATACTGGTCAGTAAATGTCGATTCCAGCCAATATATTGGTCAGTAAATATCCATTCCAGCCAATATATTGGTCAGCAAATGTCCATTCCAGCCAGTATACTGGTCAGTAAATATCCATTCCAGGTGGTATACTGGTCAGTAAATGTCCATTCCAGCCAGTATACTGGTCAGTAAATGTCCATTCCAGACAGTATACTGGATAGTAAATGTCCATTCCAGCTAGTATATTGGTCAGTAAATGCCCATTCCAGCCAGTATACTGTTCAGTAAGTGCCCATTCCAGCCAATATAATGGTCAGTAAATGTCCATTCCAGGTGGTATACTGGTCAGTAAATGTCCATTCCAGCTAGTATACTGATCAGTAAATGTCCATTCCAGCCAGTATACTGGTCAGTAAATGTCCATTCCAGATGGTATACTGGTCAGTAAATGTCCATTCCAGCCGGTATACTGGTCAGTAAATGTCCATTCCAGATAGTATACTGGTCAGTAAATGTCCATTCCAGCCAGTATACTGGTCAGTAAATGTCCATTCCAACCAGTATACTGGTCAGTAAATGTCCATTCCAGCCAGTATATTGGTCAGTAAATGTCCATTCCAGCTAGTATATTGGTCATTAACTGTCCATTCCAGCCAGTATACTGGTCAGTAAATGTCCTTTCCAGTCAGTATACTGGTCAGTAAGGGTTAGAATTTGGCCATGATAATGAATGTTTCAATGCCATTTTTTCGCATTTAAAGTGTTTTTTGTCATTAAAATAATTTAATGACATTTTGCTAATTTGGCCAGTGATAGAACGACGTCGTTAAAAAAGAACGACCGTCTTTTTTTCAAAACCGTTTTTGGGACATCACTCGACGTCAAAAACGACGATATCGGCGTTTTTGTGAATTTGGCCAATAACAACATTTTTAAGGACTGTGATAAATACCGCACAAAAAAAGCTTATCTTACCTGATCGAGTCAGATCGAAATCATCAATATGGGCACCATCTTGGAAAACGGAGCTACAGTTCACTGCATTAAAGCTTTTGGAGGGAAGGCTGAGTTTGACAGATTTAGCTTTTTGTGAGTTTTTACTTCATATTAAGGACGTTGAAAATAATGGGGCCTAGTCTATCTGTGCCATATTTTCTGACTGCTTATGCTATCCAGCAGAGGGCTAGAAGAAGGCTTATTTGACAGCATTATCAGCGTAATCAAAGAGGTCGCAGACTTATGAGGAGGAGACCTTACCACCAATGAGTTTACAGGGAACATCGCTCATACCTGCACCTGTCTGAGGCACAGTGCGTTAGAAGGCTGCACTTTTTAAAGAGTTGTCACAGAGATCTGCTAGCTCGTAAAGGCAGACATACAGCCTATAAGCGTGATGAGGACGGCACTGACCATCGAGGTCAAGGTGACTGCGGCACTTGCCTTCTATGCCTCCGGCTCCTTTCAGGCATCAGCAGGAGACATATGCTCCATCTTGCAGCACGTTGCACATCGCTCTATTCGCCAGGTGACTGCTGCACTGTTTTGATGATCTGGAGGTTTACCAAAACCGAAAGGGATTCCACTCGCTGAACATTCAGGTTGTCTGCGACCATACTCAGCGTATCATGGCAGTAAATGCAAAATTTCCAGGGGGCATCCATGATGCTTTCATCTTACATGAGAGCACTGTCTCACAGCTTTTTGAGCATCAGCCAGAACGCCAGAGCCGGATGCTGGGGGATGAAGTTTACGGGCTCGCCACCTGGCTCATGAACTCCCTTCGCAAAACGCAGACTGAAGACGAGAGTCGCTACAATATCTGCCGTATAGCCACATGCAACATCGTCGAAAAGACAACTGGAGTGCTCAAGCAGCGCTTCCGATGCCTGTACCACTCTGGAAGCTCCCTGCAATTCTCCCCTCAGCAGGTCGCTGAGTTCACTGTGGTGTGCTGCATCTACACAACTTAGCCATCTTGAGGGAACAGGTTTTGCCACTGGGGATTGCAGAACCAGCTCAGGAGAGAGGCGAGGGCGGGAGGGGGTGGGAAGGAGGACAAGGAATCCATGCCACCACTACCACCTACCCAGGAGGACACGGGAGGAGACCTCGTGGACTTTACGCCATTGCAAGAGCCTTGCCTCAGCAGCTGCTACTTCACCGCTTTGCGTGAAGGCTGAACGGCCGTTTCATCATGGACTGCCCACTGTATCCCACCATGTTGACTATTTTCCCCTGTTATTCTGCGAATGAGACACTACATAAGTTTGGTTTAGTTGAAAAAATAATCTGAAATTTATTAAACATTTGTACACCTGTACTTAAAAGCAACGTTCTTAACTTTAAATAACATATTTTTAGTATTTTATTAAACTTTTAAATTAACGACACTTAAATAACAATACAGCAAACAATCAACAACAACAACAACAAAAGAACAGCAAAACAACAACAACAACAACAACAACCACAGCAGCAAACAAGCTGCAGCTGCAGCCACCTCCCCCCGCCCCCATCCCCCTAATTTAACCCGCCCCCCGGCCCTCTCTTGCCCTTGGCATTAGTATTGCCCATAACCGCAGGCTTACCCCTAGTCCTGGTGACTCCAAGCTGTTTTTTATTAGTAATATGTCCTTACTATACAGTATAAATGCACACGAGGCCCATACTTGAGAGAAAGTCACTCTGTGACCAGTTACCTTTATTACCAAGACCTCAAGAGACAGACGGTGGGTGGAGCTTCCCCTTTTATACTGGAAAGTCCAGGTTAGGAGTGTCTCCCACAAGTTCGCCCCCTGTGGTCAGTGTTCTCAAGGTGTACAACTTAGGTCAGCTTATACATGGGTTACAATGACAGTTGAATACATATCACCTCGCCCCCCCCCCCCCCGCCCGCAAAGTCTTATTGGGATCACAGGTTAAGTCTCTCTGGTAGTTTATGCTCCCTTGTAGAGCGCCTGAGTTGGGGCTCTGGTTGTTGGGCGCTGGCCTGAGTGTCTGCTGTTTGCGGTGCCTCAGGCCTGTCCGGACTGCCCACAGTGACTGGGCTCTCCTTCACTTCGTTCCGGTGTTCGGTCACCTGTGGTGGAGTGAACTCTATGTCGTGTTCTTCCTCTGCTTCTTCTATGGGGTTGCTGAACCTCCTTTTAGTTTGATCCACGTGTTTGCAGCAGATTTGTCCATTGGTAAGTTTAATTGCCAAAACCCTATTCCCCTCTTTGGCAACCACAGTGCCTGCAAGCCATTTGGGCCCTGAAGTGTAATTAAGGACAAAAACAGGGTCATTGACATCAATACATCGCGCCCTCGCATTCCTGTCATGTTAGTCACATTGTGACTGACGCCTGCTCTCAACAATTTCGTTCATAGTAGGGTGTATAAGGGATAACCTGGTTTTGAGCGTCCTTTTCATTAGCAGCTCTGCGGGTGGAACCCCTGTGAGCGAGTGTGGTCGGGATCTATCGGCCAACAGGAGGCGTGATAAGCGGCTTTGTAGGGAACCCCCTTGGATTCTGAGCATCCCCTGTTTGATTATCTGCACTGCTCGTTCCATCTGGCCGTTTGAGGCCGGCTTGAATGGTGCCGTTCTGACATGGTTGATTCCATTGCCTGCCATGAAGTCCTGGAATTCAGTGCTTGTGAAGCACGGGCCATTGTCGCTGACCAAGATGTCCGGTAGACCATGGGTGGCGAACATTGCCCGTAGACTTTCTACCGTGGCAGAGGATGTGCTTGAATATAAAATGGCACACTCAATCCATTTGGAGCAGACGTCTACTACAACCAAAAACATTTCTTCCATGAAAGGACCTGCGTAGTCCACATAGATGCGTGACCACAGCTTGGTGGGCCAGGACCAGGGACTAAGGGGGGCTTCCCTGGGTGCGTTGCCCAGCTGAGCACACGTGTTGCACCTGCGAACACAAAGTTCCAGATCTGCATCTATCCCTGGCCACCAAACGTGTGACCTGGCAATTGCCTTCATCATGACAATGTCCGGGTGCTCATTGTGAAGTTCTCTGATAAACACCTCTCTGCCCTTCTGGGGCATGATTACTCGGTTTCCCCACAGTAGGCAATCGGCCTGAATCGAGAGTTCATCCTTGCGCCTATGAAACGGTTTAATCTCCTCAGGGCATGCCCCACACATGGCTGCCCAGTCCCTATTCAGGACACATTTCTTAATTAAAGACAGTAGTGGGTCTTTATTTGTCCAGACCTTAATCTGACAAGCTGTCACAGGTGAACCTTCGCTTTCGAAAGCTTCAACAGCCATGACCATCTCAGCATCATGCTCAGCTGCCCCCTCAGTGGTGGCTAGTGGTAGCCTGCTGAGTGCATCGGCACAGTTTTCAGTGCCCGGTCTGTGCCCGAATTGTGTAGTCATAGGCGGCTAACGTAAGTGCCCACCTCTGTATGCGGGCCGATGCATTCGCATTTATGGCCTTGTTGTCGGCCAAAAGGGACGTTAGGGGTTTGTGATCTGTCTCCAGCTCAAATTTCCTGCCAAACAGGTACTGGTGCATTTTTTTTTACTGCATATACACATGCTTACCTTCCTTTTCTACCATCCCATAGCCCCTTTCTGCCTGGGACAGACTTCTGGAGGCATAAGTTGCCGGCTGTAACTGACCACTGGCATTCACGTGCTGCAACACATACCCGACCCCATAGGACGACGCATCGCACGTTAAAACTAGTTTCTTACATGGGTCATATAACGTTAACAGTTTGTTGGAGCATAACAAATTGCGTGCTCTATCAAAAGCCCTTTCCTGGCTGTCCCCTGCAGACCCAATCGCGACCTTTGCGTAGGAGCACGTGTAACGGCTCTAACAGCGTACTCAAGTTACCAAAATAGTTCAGGAGCCCCAGGAACGAACGCAACTCCGTTGTGTTACAGGGTCTGGGTGCTGTCTGGATCACTTCCGTTTTGGACGCAGTAGGTCTGATCCCGTCTGCTGCTACCTTCTTCCCCAGGAATTCTACCTCTGGAGCTAAGAAGACACACTTTGCCTTTTTCAGTCGCAGCCCTACCCGGTCCAGTCTGTGTAGCATCTCCTCCAGTCTGTGGAGGTGTTCTTCAGTATCGCAACCCGTGATGAGGATGTCATCTTGAAAAACCACCGTCCTTGGAATCGCTAAACGATCACGGCAGCCGAACGAATCCCAAATGGACATCTGTTATACTCAAACAACCCCTTGTGTGCCATAATGGTGGTCAGCTTCTTCGACTCACTTGCCAGCTCCTGGGTCATGTAAGCTGAGGTCAGGTCCAATTTTGAAAAAAGTTTGCCACCAGATAGTGTCGCAAAGAGGTCCTCCGCTCTCGGTAGCGGGTACTGGTCTTGGAGTGACACCCGATTGATGGTGGCCTTGTAATCGCCACATATCCTGACCGACCCATCCGCCTTGAGCACCGGCACGATTGGGCTCGCCCAGTCACTGAATTCAACTGGCGAGATGATGCCTTCCCTCAGTAGGCGGTCCAATTCGCCTTCTATCTTTTCCCACATCACGTACGGCACCGCTCTGGCCTTGTGGTGTACTGGCATGGCGTCCGGGTTTATGTGAATCACTACCTTGGTCCCCATGAAAGTGTCGATGCCAAGTGAAATAATGAGTCCAATTTGTCCAGGACCTGTGAGAATGATACTCGCTCCACAGAAGAAATTGTATTGACATCGCCCCATTTCCAGTTCAAGCCAACTCCTCCCCAGTAGTGCGGGACCGTCCCCCGGGACAATCCAGAGTGGCAACCTGTTCTGCGAATCTTTGTGGGTCACGACTACCGTGGCGCTGCCTAGCCCCGGAATGATCTCCTTTGTATATGTCCGTAGCAGTGCGTCAATTGGCAATAATTTTGGCCTTGGACACCCACAACATTTTGAACTGTTTGTTACTCATCAGGGACTGGCTGGCCCCTGTGTCTAGCTCCATTAACCTGGGATGCCATTGAGGAGCAATTTCATCATTATCGGTGGCGTCTTGGTATATGAACTGTATAAGTGCTCCACATGAACTCGCTGAACTTCAGCTTCCAGCGATTTCCCCCAGTATTCATTTGGCCTCGTAGGGCTTACATCGGGCCCGTCCTCCTCGTACATCAACCTGGCTGCAGGCTTCCTGCACATATGCCCCAAGTGACCGCTGACATTGCAGTTTCTGCAGGTATATTGCTGATACCTGCAAGCTCTGGCTGGGTATTTGCCTCCACACCTCCAGCATGAGCTGGAGGCCCCATTGTTGGAAACAAAAACGTCTATTACCGGTCAATCATCTCTGACTGTCTCTGTAACTGTCCTTAAGCGCACCATTAACAGGTGTTGATGGCCCCATTGCTGGCCGCATTGTCCATTGCGATGGCATTAGACGCCGTTCAACTAGCCACTGTCTCTGTTGAATTCCCCCTTTGGGTTCGACTGCATGCTGGGACATGTCCGATTGCCCTTGTCTGCCTGGAGAACTAAGTGCCGCGTTAACAATGTTCACTCCCTGGTCACTTGCCTCATTTGAGCCAAGATTTTTGCCATAAATCATTCTGGTCTCTTCCTCCCCTGAGATAATTGTCTGGTCTATCAGAGCCGCCGCTTCCAAGGTCAAGTCTTTGATCTCAATCAGTTTCTTGAAAACCCCAGCATGCCCGATGCCCTCAACAAAAAAGTCTCGCAGCATCTCCGCTCTGCATGCATCTGGGAACTTACATAGGCTCGTCAGTCGCCGGAGATCTGCCACGAAGTCTGGAACGCTTTGCACTTCTCGCCGCCGGTGCGTGTAAAACCGCTGTCTCGCCATGTGCATGCTGCTCGCCGGTTTAAGGTTTTCTCTGATCAACTTACTGAGCTCTTCGAACGTCTTGTCCGCCAGCTTCTCTGGTCCTTCATAGGGAGTACGTTCTGGATTCACAAACCGTCAGGAGATGAGCCCTGCTTTTGTCGGCCAAATCCTGTCCCAACCATTCCTTCGTGACAAAACTTTGCTATTAGTCTCTCAATAAAGTCGACCCAATCATCACAATAGAAACATAGAAGATAGGTGCAGGAGTAGGCCATTCGGCCCTTCGAGCCTGCACCGCCATTCAATGAGTTCATGGCCGAACATGCAAATTCAGTACCCCATTCCTGCTTTCTCGCCATACCCCTTGATCCCCCTAGTAGTAAGGATTACATCTAACTCCTTTTTGAATATATTTAGTGAATTTGCCTCAACAACTTTCTGTGGTAGAGAATTCCACAGGTTCACCACTCTCTGGGTGAAGAAGTTTCTCCTCATCTCGGTCCTAAATGGCTTACCCCTTATCCTTAGATTGTGACCCCTGGTTCTGGACTTCCCCAACATTGGGCACATTCTTCCTGCATCTAACCTGTCTAAACCCGCCAGAATTTTAAACGTTTCTATGAGATCCCCTCTCATTCTTCTGAACTCCAGTGAATACAAACCCGGTTGATCCAGTCTTTCTTGATATGTCAGTGCCACCATCCCGGGAATCAGTCTGGTGAACCTTCGCTGCACTCCCTCAATAGCAAGAATGTCCTTCCTCAAGTTAGGAGACCAAAACTGTACACAATACTCCAGATGTGGTCTCACCAAGGCCCTGTACAACTGTAGTAACACCTCCCTGCCCCTGTACTCAAATCCCCTCGCTATGAAGGCCAACATGCCATTTGTTTTCTTAACCGCCTGCTGTACCTGCATGCCAACCTTCAATGACTGATGTACCATGACACCCAGGTCTCGTTGCACCTCCCCTTTTCCTAATCTGTCACCATTCAGATAATAGTCTGTATCTCTGTTTTAACCTCACATTTATCCACATTATACTTCATCTGCCATGCATTTGCCCACTCACCTTACCTGTCCAAGTCACCCTGCAGCCTCATAGCACCCAACACAGTACCTCTCTTCTGTGCTGCTAGTGGCCATGCTCGCGTGGTTTAAATCCCAGTTTCTCATCAGCAATAATATGTCCCTACTATGCAGTATAAATGCACATGAGGCCCATACTTGAGAGAAGATCACTCTGTGACCAGTTACCTTTATTACCAAGACCTCAAGAGACAGATGGTGGTTGGAGCTTCTCCTTTTATACTGGAAAGTCCAGGTTAGGAGTGTCTCCCACAAGTTCGCCCCCTGTGGTCAGTGTTCTCAAGGTGTACAACTTAGGTCAGCTTATACATGGGTTACAATGACAGTTGAATACATGACAATTAGTCTTGCGGGAGGGGCACTGCGCTTGTTGGGGACAGACACAGGAAATGGCAATGGAAGCCCTCGAGAAGCTGGAGCTGTGTAAGTCCCGGCTATGGACTGTTCATCCTGTTGCTCCGCCTGAACACTGACTGGTAAGGTTGGTCTGGGGATTGGACGGGCATCAGTTGAGACCGTCAATTGCCACTGGGCATTGACAGCCATGGTGTTGTCGCGCGTTGCAACTACTATCTGCGACATGCCCTCCCTAATGTCAGCAGATAGTTCTGCGATGCTTCCCGAGATCACACCCATGGCCTCAAGTAGCGATTTGGTGAGCTGGACGCTCTCCCCAGTCATTCCCATTAAATCTACCACTTCCCGTTCAGCCAGCATTTTGGCAGAGCTGTCTTGCCGACACAGCCTCTACACAGACGCAGCCTGCTGCTGCCCTGGGTGTGCTTTGCTGCAACCACTGGAACTCACGAGCTCGGATGTTGTGTAACCGGGGAATGTCCCGGTCCCCCCCACCCCACACCCAAACTGCTGGCTGCAGATGAAACCCTTTGTGCCTGCGTGCCCTCCTCCACACTCAACAACAACCCACCCCCCACCCCTCACTGTATCCATTTGTTTCTCCTCCTCCTCCTGTGGAGGTTCATCAGGATGGCTGAGGTCGGTGTCCTCCAATGCCGCTTCTGGCGAGGTAGCAAGGTCTTATCCATTATTGAATGTTTCTGAATCATCTTCAAAATGTAAACGAACAGATGACTGGTTAGCAGCAGGGAAGGGGGCTAACAGCACGGTGACATGAGTAGGCTCACATAGGGCAGGCCTTTTTGAAGGACCACGACGACTGACAGTACATCGCATAAACCGAAGCCTAGCCCACATAGTACTTAACATTGAGCCAATCCAGACGATGGATTTTGCAGGACTTACTGAAACTGTCGAACGTGGGCTCAGCAACCGCAAGGGTAGTCGATCTCTATGACGCACCAATCAGACCTGCCACACGACTTTCCAGATGAGTGAGTGGGACCAGTGTTGCCGGACCACCACCAATTTTCTGCTGCTTTTGCCGGTTATGGGAAAACTTTTTCTGCAAAGGAGGCAATAGAAATTTTTAAGACAGGGGTCTTCTGCTGTTGTGGCACACACAGATAGTCATCAAAGCACTTATACCATATTGTGTGCATTTAATTAAGTGATATGTTTAATGTCCCTTTACTTGTATGTTCATCATGAAAACATCGAAGTGCAGTGCAGAAAAAAAGCAATCTTTATAATGTGTGACGATCAGAAGCTTAGCGATACCAAGATGGATCACATTTACAATTTAAGTAACTGGAGTGCATAAATAAAAATATTACTTTCTCTGGCTGTCCCACAAAGATCATGCCACCTCTTCCTGCACTGGTCATGGGTCTTCCTGACGGAGTCCACAGAGGAAACCTGCTCGGCCACGCGTTTCCTCGCTTCTGCCATTGCAGTTTCCCTTTACCATTCTTTCCAATCTGGCCCCATCCTCTCTCTACAGCACCTACCAGGGCCTCATTTGCATCCTGGGTAAACCTCCGAGCCCTCTTCCTTCCCAAATCATGCTGCATTTTTTGTTCTTGCAGTGTTGAGTTATGAAGAACTCTCCTAGAACTTTAAATCCCCTTTAAAAATGGCTGATTCAGACCTGGAAGTGTACTGCGCATGCGCAGATGTACCTGTCATGTCATGGCGAAAACATTTTTTTCCCCCGTGCATGCGCAGAACGGGCATTTTTTTAATCACAGAAAAGTTCATTTTTCTCATTAAAAAGGCACTCTTTTAATGCTTCGCCAAATGTTACAAAAGGTTTGGCATATTTTATGCATTTATTATTTGCCATTATTTCGTCAGGGAAAAAAAGTCGGTAATCGTGAATATCGTCAAAAAACGGTGATATCATTATTTGGGCAAATTCTAGCCAAAAATGTCCTTTCCAGCCAGTACACTGGTCAGTAAACTCTCCATTCCAGCCAGTGTAATGGCCAGTAAATGCCCCTTCCAGCCATTGTTCGGGTCAGTAAATTTCCCATTCCAGCCAGTACACTGGTCAGTAAATGCCCATTCCAGCCAGTATACTGGTCAGTAAATGTCCATTCCAGCCAGTATACTGGTCAATAAATGTCCATTGCAGACAGTATACTGGTCAGTAAATGTCTATTTCAGCCAGTATACTGGTCAATAAATATCCATTCAAGCTAGTATACTGCTCAGTAAATGTCCATTCCAGCCATTATAATGGTCAGTAAATGCCCATTCCAGCCAGTATACTGGTCAGTAAATGCCAATTCCAGCCAGTATACTGGTCAGTAAATGTCCATTACAGCCAGTATACTGGTCAATAAATGTCCATTTCAGACAGTATACTGGTCAATAAATGTCTATTTCAGCCAGTATACTGGTCAATAAATATCCATTCCAGCCAGTATACTGGTCAGTAAATGTCCATTCCAGCGAGTATACTGCTCAGTAAATGTCCATTCCAGCCATTATAATGGTCAGTAAATGCCCATTCCAGCCAGTATACTGGTCAGTTAATACCCCATTCCAGCCAGTGTAATGGTCAGTAAATGTCCATTCCAGCCAGTATACTGGTCAGTAAATGTTCATTCCAGCCAGTATAATGCTCAGTAAATGCCCATTCCAGCCAGTATACTGGTCAGTAACTGCCCATTCCAGCCAGTATAATGGTCAGTAAATGACCATTCCAGCCAATATACTGGTCAGTAAATGCCCATTCTAGCCAGTATACTGGTCAGTAAATGCCCCATTCCAGCCAGTATACTGGTCAGTAAATGCCCATTCCAGCCAGTATAATGGTCAGTAAATGCCCATTCCAGCCAATATACTGGTCAGTAAATGCCCATTCCAGCCAGTGTACTGGTCAGTAAATGCCCATTCCAGCCAATATACTAGTCAGTAAATGTCCATTCCAGCGAGTATACTGGTCAGTAACTGCCCATTCCAGCCAGTGTAATGGTCAGTAAATGTCCATTCCAGCCAGTATACTGGTCAGTAAATGTCCATTCCAGCCAGTATAATGCTCAGTAAATGCCCATTCAAGCCAGTATACTGGTCAGTAACTGCCCATTCCAGCCAGTATAATGGTCAGTAAATGACCATTCCAGCCAATATACTGGTCAGTAAATGTCCATTCTAGCCAATATACTGGTCAGTAAATGTCCATTCCAGCCAGTATACTGGTCAGTAAATGCCCATTCTAGCCAGTATACTGGTCAGTAAATGCCCCATTCCAGCCAGTATACTGGTCAGTAAATGCCCATTCCAGCCAGTATAATGGTCAGTAAATGCCCATTCCAGCCAATATACTGGTCAGTAAATGCCCATTCCAGCCAGTGTACTGGTCAGTAAATGCCCATTCCAGCCAATATACTGGTCAGTAAATGTCCATTCCAGCGAGTATACTGGTCAGTAACTGCCCATTCCAGCCAGTATAATTATCAATAAATGCCCATTCCAGCCAGTATACTGGTCAGTAAATGACCATTCCAGCCAGTATACTGGTCAGTAAATGCCCATTCCAGCCAATATATTGGTCAGTAAATGTCCATTCCAGCCACTATAATGGTCAGTAACTGCCCATTCCAGCCAGTATAATGGTCAGTAAATGCCAATTCCAGCCAGTATACTGCTCAGTAAATGTCCATTCCAGCCAGTATACTGGTCAGTAAATGTCTATTTCAGCCAGTATACTGGTCAATAAATATCCATTCCAGCCAGTATACTGGTCAGTAAATGTCCATTCCAGCTAGTATACTGCTCAGTAAATGTCCATTCCAGCCATTATAATGGTCAGTAAATGCCCATTCCAGCCAGTATACTGGTCAGTTAATACCCCATTCCAGCCAGTGTAATGGTCAGTAAATGTCCATTCCAGCGAGTATACTGGTCAGTAACTGCCCATTCCAGCCAGTATAATTATCAGTAAATGCCCATTCCAGCCAGTATACTGGTCAGTAAATACCCATTCCAGCCAATATATTGGTCAGTAAATGTCCATTCCAGCCACTATAATGGTCAGTAACTGCCCATTCCAGCCAGAATAATGGTCAGTAAATGCCCCTTTCCAGACAGTATACTGCTCAGTAAATTCCTATTCCAGTCAGTATACTGGTCAGTAACTGCCCATTCCAGCCAGTATAATGGTCAGTAAATGCCCCATTCAAGCCAGTATAATGGTCAGTAAATGCCAATTCCAGCCAGTATACTGGTCAGTAAATGTCCATTCCAGCCAGTATACTGGTCAGTAAATGTCTATTTCAGCCAGTATACTGGTCAATAAATATCCATTCCAGCCAGTATACTGCTCAGTAAATGTCCATTCCAGCTAGTATACTGCTCAGTAAATGTCCATTCCAGCCATTATAATGGTCAGTAAATGCCCATTCCAGCCAATATACTGGTCAGTAAATGCCCAGTCCAGCCAGTATAATGGTCAGTAACTGCACATTCCAGCCAGTATAATGGTCAGTAACTGCCCATTCTAGCCAGTATAATGGTCAGTAAATGTCCATTCCAGCTAGTATACTGGTCAGTAAATGCCCCATTCCAGCCAGTATACTAGTCAGTAAATGCCCATTCCAGCCAGTATAATGGTCAGTAAATGCCCATTCCAGCCAATATACTGGTCAGTAAATGCCCATTCCAGCCAGTGTACTTGTCAGTAATGCCCATTCCAGCCAATATACTGGTCAGTAAATATCCATTCCAGCCAGTATACTGGTCAGTAACTGCCCATTCCAGCCAGTATAATTGTCAGTAAATGCCCATTCCAGCCAGTATACTGGTAAGTAAATGTCCATTCCAGCCAGTATAATGGTCAGTAAATGTCCATTCCTGCCATTATACTGGCCATTAAATGCACATTCCAGCCAGTGTACTGGTCAGTTAATGTCCATTCCAGCCAGTGTACTGGTCAATAAATGCCCATTCCAGCCAATATATTGGTCAGTAAATGTCCATTCCAGCCACTATAATGGTCAGTAACTGCCCATTCCAGCCAGTATAATGGTCAGTAAATGCCCCATTCCAGCCAGTATACTGTTCAGTAAATGCCCATTCCAGCCAGTATACTGGTCAGTAAATTCCTATTCCAGCCAGTATACTGGTCAGTTAATGCCCATTCCAGCCAGTATACTGGTCAGTAAATGCCCATTCCAGCCAATATATTGGTCAGTAAATGTCCATTCCAGCCACTATAATGGTCAGTAACTGCCCATTCCAGCCAGTATAATGGTAAGTAAATGCCCCTTTCCAGCCAGTATACTGCTCAGTAAATTCCTATTCCAGTCAGTATACTGGTCAGTAACTGCCCATTCCAGCCAGTATAATGGTCAGTAAATGCCCCATTCAAGCCAGTATAATGGTCAGTAAATGCCAATTCCAGCCAGTATACTGGTCAGTAAATGTCCATTCCAGCCAGTATACTGGTCAGTAAATGTTTATTTCAGCCAGTATACTGGTCAATAAATACCCCATTCCAGCCAGTGTAATGGTCAGTAAACGTCCATTCCAGCCAGTATACTGGTCAGTAAATGTCCATTCCAGCCAGTATAATGCTCAGTAAATGCCCATTCCAGCCAGTATACTGGTCAGTAACTGCCCATTCCAGCCAGTATAATGGTCAGTAAATGACCATTCCAGCCAATATAATGGTCAGTAAATGTCCATTCTAGCCAATATACTGGTCAGTAAATATCCATTCCAGCCAGTATACTGGTCAGTAAATGCCCATTCTAGCCAGTATACTGGTCAGTAAATGCCCCATTCCAGCCAGGATACTGGTCAGTAAATGCCCATTCCAGCCAGTATAATGGTCAGTAAATGCCCATTCCAGCCAATATACTGGTCAGTAAATGCCCATTCCAGCCAATATACTGGTCAGTAAATGTCCATTCCAGCGAGTATACTGGTCAGTAACTGCCCATTCCAGCCAGTATAATTATCAGTAAATGCCCATTCCAGCCAGTATACTGGTCAGTAAATGCCCATTCCAGCCAATATATTGGTCAGTAAATGTCCATTCCAGCCACTATAATGGTCAGTAACTGCCCATTCCAGCCAGTATAATGGTCAGTAAATGTCCATTCCAGCTAGTATACTGCTCAGTAAATGTCCATTCCAGCCATTATAATGGTCAGTAAATGCCCATTCCAGCCAATATACTGGTCAGTAAATGCACATTCCAGCCAGTATAACGGTCAGTAACTGCCCATTCCAGCCAGTATAATGGTCAGTAACTGCCCATTCTAGCCAGTATAATGGTCAGTAAATGTCCATTCCAGCTAGTATACTGGTCAGTAAATGCCCCATTCCAGCCAGTATTCTGGTCAGTTAATGCCCATTCCAGCCAGTATAATGGTCAGTAAATGCCCATTCCAGCCAATATACTGGTCAGTAAATGCGCATTCCAGCCAGTGTACTTGTCAGTAATGCCCATTCCAGCCAATATACTGGTCAGTAAATATCCATTCCAGCCAGTATACTGGTCAGTAACTGCCCATTCCAGCCAGTATAATTGTCAGTAAATGCCCATTCCAGCCAGTATACTGGTAAGTAAATGCCCATTCCAGCCAGTATAATGGTCAGTAAATGTCCATTCCTGCCATTATACTGGCCAGTAAATGCCCATTCCAGCCAGTATACTGGTCAGTTAATGCCTATTCCAGCCAGTATAATGGTCAGTAAATGCCAATTCCAGCCAATATATTGGTCAGTAAATGTCCATTCCAGCCACTATAATGGTCAGTAACTGCCCATTCCAGCCAGTATAATGGTCAGTAAATGCCCCATTCCAGCCAGTATACTGTTCAGTAAATGCCCATTCCAGCCAGTATACTGGTCAGTAAATTCCTATTCCAGCCGGTATACTGGTCAGTTAATGCCCATTCCAGCCAGTGTACTGGTCAGTAAATGCCCATTCCAGCCAGTATAATTATCAGTAAATGCCCATTCCAGCCAGTATACTGCTCAGTAAATTCCTATTCCAGTCAGTATACTGTTCAGTAAATGTCCATTCCAGCCAGTATAATGGTCAGTAAATGCCCATTCCAGCCAATATACTGGTCAGTAAATGCCCATTCCAGCCAGTATACTGGTAAGTAAATGCCCATTCCAGCCAGTATAATGGTCAGTAAATGCCCATTCCAGCCAATATACTGGTCAGTAAATGCCCATTCCAGCCAGTCTACTGGTCAGTAAATGCCCATTCCAGCCAATATACTGGTCAGTAAATGCCCATTCCAGCCAGTATAACGGTCAGTAACTGCCCATTCCAGCCAGTATAATGGTCAGTAAATGTCCATTCCAGCTAGTATACTGGTCAGTAAATGCCCCATTCCAGCCAGTATAATGGTCAGTAAATGCCCATAACAGCCAGTATAATGGTCAGTAAATGCCCATTCCAGCCAATATACTGGTCAGTAAATGCCCATTCCAGCCAGTGTACTTATCAGTAATGCCCATTCCAGCCAATATACTGGTCAGTAAATATCCATTCCAGCCAGTAAACTGGTCAGTAACTGCCCATTCCAGCCAGTATAATTGTCAGTAAATGCCCATTCCAGCCAATATACTGGTAAGTAAATGCCCATTCCAGCCAGTATAATGGTCAGTAAATGTCCATTCCTGCCATTATACTGGCCAGTAAATGCCCATACCAGCCAGTATACTGGTCAGTTAATGCCCATTCCAGCCAGTGTACTGGTCAGTAAATGCCCATTCCAGCCAATATATTGGTCAGTACATGTCCATTCCAGCCACTATAATGGTCAGTAACTGCCCATTCCAGCCAGTATAATGGTCAGTAAATGCCCCATTCCAGCCAGTATACTGTTCAGTAAATGCACATTCCAGCCAGTATACTGGTCAGTAAATTCCTATTCCAACCAGTATACTGGTCAGTAACTGCCCATTCCAGTCAGTATAATGGTCAGTAAATGCCCCATTCCAGTATACTGTTCAGTAAATGCCCATTCCAGCCAGTATACTGGTCAGTAAATTCCTATTCCAGCCAGTATGCTGGTCAGTAACTGCCCATTCCAGCCAGTATAATGGTCAGTAAATGCCCCATTCCAGCCAGTATAATGGTCAGTAAATGCCCCATTCCAGCCAGTATACTGTTCAGTAAATGCCCATTCCAGCCAGTATACTGGTCAGAAAATGCCCATTCCAGCCAGTATACTGGTCAGTAAATGCCCATTCCAGCCAGTATAATTGTCAGTAAATGCCCATTCCAGCCAGTATACTGGTCAGTAAATGCCCATTCCAGCCAGTATAATGGTCAGTAAATGTCCATTCCAGCCAGTATACTGGCAAGTAAATGCCCATTCCAGCCAGTATACTGGTCAGTAAATGCCCATTCTGGCCAGTGTACTGGTCGGTAAATGCCCATTCCAGCCAATATATTGGTCAGTAAATGTCCATTCCAGCCACTATAATGGTCAGTAAATGCCCCATTCCAGCCAGTATACTGTTCAGTAAATGCCCATTCCAGCCAGTATACTGGTCAGAAAATGCCCATTCCAGCCAGTATACTGGTCAGTAAATGCCCATTCCAGCCAGTATAATTGTCAGTAAATGCCCATTCCAGCCAGTATACTGGTCAGTAAATGCCCATTCCAGCCAGTATAATGGTCAGTAAATGTCCATTCCAGCCAGTATACTGGCAAGTAAATGCCCATTCCAGCCAGTATACTGGTCAGTAAATGCCCATTCTGGCCAGTGTACTGGTCGGTAAATGCCCATTCCAGCCAATATATTGGTCAGTAAATGTCCATTCCAGCCACTATAATGGTCAGTAAATGCCCCATTCCAGCCAGTATAATGGTCAGTAAATGCCCCATTCCAGCCAGTATACTGGTCAGTAAATGCCCATTCCAGCCAGTATAATGGTCAGTAAATGCCCATTCCAGCCAATATACTGGTCAGTAAATGCCCATTCCAGCCAATATACTGGTCAGTAAATGTCCATTCCAGCCAGTATAATGGTCAGTAAATGTCCATTCCAGCCAGTATACTGGCCAGTAAATGCCCATTCCAGCCAGTATACTGGTCAGAAAATGCCCATTCCAGCCAGTGTACTGGTCAGTAAATGCCCATTCCAGCCAATATATTGGTCAGTAAATGTCCATTTCAGCCAGTATAATGGTCAGTAACTGCCCATTCCAGCCAGTATAATGGTCAGTAAATGCCCCATTCCAGCCAGTATACTGTTCAGTAAATGCCCCATTCCAGCCAGTATACTGGTCAGTAAATGCCTGTTGTAGGCATTAGGCACCTGCTGAATATATCAAAACACTAGGCATTAGGCACCTGCTGAATATATCTAAACTCATATAAGTTTGAAGCGGCCACATATAAAATGGCTGCCCAAGCATGATGGGAACCCCGTTAGTCAAGTCATGAACTGGGGCTGACCGAGCAATGACCCTGTGAGGCCCACTAATAGGAATGCCTTGGATACAAGATAATTATAATGAACCAGTGATTTCACACAGCCGAAGCCCGAGGAACAGAGATAAGGGGAGAACCTGCCTTACATAACGAGGTCATTAATCAGCCCGAGCTGACAAAAACCGAACATGTACAATGCAGTTCCTGAGGTATCAGGGAAATTCTATTGGGTTAAAGAAACCTATATGTAATCTATAATCGTTATGATTGGATTGTGTCCAGCCGAAGTGGGCTGAGTAACTGTAAAGAACTATTGTAAAACATATAAATATCGATGAGTTTCTTTGTTCGGCGGAGAGAAGTGCCTGGATCTAGTCCTGTGACTTCCTCCTCGCTAGCATAAATAAAGGCCGCATTGGCTTTGGAACTGACTCTGAGTGTTGAGTGATTCTTCTGATAAAACACTAACACTAACAGTGGCGTAGTCGGCAGGATTTCCCAGAGTCGCTGGATGCCCTTGGAAAAACCCGGGTGAGTATAAAAAACGATTATAAAGGGTGCGGAAGGTGGAAGCCGGTTGATCGACACGAGGAGACGGTCTAATATCTCAAACGCCTAGCCTGAGCCTGAATTAAGAGGACTTTTGTCCCACGTGACGGCCAGGAACCAAGTAGGTATAGGAACACACTTAGACCGTGGGATCGTGATACCGAGAGACATCTCCCAGTAGTGTGATGTGAAATATACCCCGGAGACCAGGCGGTGCACAGCGACCAACGGAAACTAAACCTGTGAACAGGGTCGGACCAACAGACAAAGCGGTGGTAGGTAGTCGTTAAGGATACGTAGAGCGCTTCGGGAATTGCTTAAACGCGTTTTAAGAATTGTATAAGTTTGTGTAACAGCAGACTTGTGACCTGACAGCAGCCCAGAGACGGTCTACTACAAGTTGTGCGAGGTAAAAGGCAAACCTCTGAGAGTAGATTCCTAACGGTTCTAGTCCTACCCAGGAATGGCCAATAAAGTAGTAAACTCGAGTGGGGATCAGAAGGGTCCCTTACCCACCATCTGGCGGAAAAGCAAAAGAAACTAATCAAGAAAATGATTAGAGCAGGGTGGGATCCTCAGGACCTGCCAGCAGCCCAACGGGAATGGTGGGAGAAGGAATGGAAAGACAAAAAGAAAAAAAAGTCTGTGGTCTTGATACTGCGAGCCCATGTAAAATTAACAGAGGAAGTTAATCAATAAAAAAAAACTGATGGTGATTGTCTTAAGTGAAGTATGGAAGAGGAATAGAGCTGGCCAAAACAATTAATAGGAAAGAAGAAAGACTTTTGTGAACGTCTGTTTTAAATGAGAAGTGCCTGTGTGATTTTTTGACTGCGGAATGAATTATTTATGTTTTCATGTTTCCGAGAGCCTGGTTGGAAGAGGAATGCAAGTGTCTATTTATTTTAGAAACAGAGTGAAAGTTTTTTTAACCCTTTGTAGTGTTGTCCTGTATGTGGGAAGTTTTAAGACACTTAAGTTAGAAACGCAGGTGTGAATTTATTCGGATGATAAGTTACAGAGCTAGGAAATGTACAAAGGATAGGTTTGTTGAGCAAAAGATAAAAAAAAAAACATGCAATGGGTGTTTAAAAAAATAATTTGACACGCTCACTTACTTGTCGAAAGAAAAAATCCATGATTGATTACATTGGGTTGAAAGACATAAATTTAGTCTCAGAATGAGATAAAGAATGCTTTTAAAAAAAAAAGCTTCTAGCAAAAAAAAGTTTTAAATAAAGATTGAAAATTACAAAGTTTGAATTGGGATTTTGAGATATTCAGAGAAGGCACGGCAAAATACTGAGGTGGATTCAAAAAAAAATTTAATCTGATCAGGTCAAACTCCTGGGCGAGTGGCGAGCTATCTGCGAAGGTGTAAAAGGAACTTTTGAAAAATGTTAAAAACAGCATTTCAGAAGAGATATTTTAACGACTTTGAAACTGGAGCATTTTGAGATAACGAAAAGCAGCCCTCAAACCCTCAAAGCTGGACTCCATTCCAGTTATGGAGAAAAGATAAAGACGCCACTTTGAAAGTAGACAAACGATTTTAAATTAACAAATGTGTTTGTGATGGAAAAAGACGTAACTTACTGAATACTAGTTGATGTTTGCTGTGAAAAAGATATTGGTTTAATTAGAAGAAAAAAAAATTGGAAGAGGTAAAAAAACACTCTACATGGATTCGAATTTTAAATTATGAGAAAGTTTCAATGCAGTTTGGAAAGATTTCCAAAATGGACAGTGTTTATCAAGAAAAATCCCGAACAGTCTAAACAAGCAGGAGGGTTTTGAAGATAACGAGGAGAAAATCTAAGCTATGCGAACTCAGCATAGAAAGAAAAAAAAAACTGTGAATTAGAGAATCTTACTGAATTTTTAAATTCTTATAGGAAATGGAACTGGCACGGATGTTTAGATTTTGTGCTGAGAGAGAAATTTAAAAAAAAAAATTGAATTTCAGTAAACAAAATTGCTATTGTATGTGTGGTCTTGTTTTAAATCAATTTAAAAAAAAATTATTTGGCAAGTACTTGAATTAGAAGTTAAGAAAACATTGGAGTTTACTCTAAAATGCCGTCTTCCCTGATGAGAAGATTTTTATTATGACCACTTTACTAATGATTTATGCTGTTTAACGGATTCCTAATTTCTAAGCAAGTTTTGAAGGCACAAAGACTTAAAAAAAATAATTTTTCGGATGATTACGTGAAGTCACGTAATGACATCAGGCTTTCTTACAAACCTGTAAAGGAGTTAACCCTTTCCATTGACAGCTGTTTTATACTGGACATTATTAATTTGGATTTCTTAATAAAATAAAGAAGACTCATCTGACAGACAGAGGAAATTGACAGCTGTTTTATACTGGACATTATTAATTTGGATTTCTTAATAAAATAAAGAAGACTCATCTGACAGACAGAGGAAATGGTGGGATATTCAGAATAAAAATAAAACGGAACTAGCTGGTCAAGAGTTAAAAGCTAAGATAAACAGGCTGGAAGAGATGTTTTAAAAAACGGGACTAGACGGATAGTGCAGTGAGCAGCCATAGCACCATCACTATGGCAATAGAGCCAATGTACCCCACAGTGGGTAGGTGTAGTCCACAAACCCAACCTAAAGGTAAAGCAGACAGCGATGTTTGGAGGAATAATGGTGGCATTGGTGTTGATTGGAGTTTGGATAATATTTAGATGGGTCATTGTGCAGGCTCGAGCACAGCAGGCTCAAACGCAAAACCGACGGCAGCCCATGAAGTGATAGTGATGGTATGACTATAAAGAATATGGTTAACCTAATCCTTACCTCCGATTCCACAGAGTGACAGCGACACAAGTAGACCAAAACCTAACACCTGGTGACCACCAGGCTATCTGTTTAAAATTTTCAGATAAAACACTCACCAAGATGGGACCGCAGTGGTGACTTCGACTCTGGGGACTCATGATACTGGGAACCTCAAGACCCACGCAAACACTGGATGATACCAACGGATTGCAGCGCACTCAGGAAATAAACAACTACATGAACTATGGAGTCTTGTTTAATTTAACAGATGGAATGTGCATCCCAGCAGCCAAGGACTGGAGCAAGGACAGGACTTATTTTAATGCATGGTTACAAGTGAATTCTAATATGAACCGGGTATGTGTACAGTGCTCCACGGGTATAAGGAGCAGCTGCATTAAACGGAGGGATGTCAAAGGGCCCGATGAATGTACTTTCGGCATAATTTGCGCGCCTCCGGGACAGTCCCAGCAATCAGTCATCCGCAAAAAGGGAGTGGGGCTGTGTGGGTACTACGAGGAGGTGGGGCGGCTGCAATATCATTGTATGTATGCTTCTCACCCCCTCCGACACCGCGGCCCATAAGAACCACTACATTGCCCGAGGAACTGCCTTGTCCCATAACTACTAAGGGACCAGAAAATGGGATTGTAATGTACAACGAAGGGGAATTATTGTATGATAATGTTAAACATGAAATTGTGCCTGTCCTGATCAATATTTCAGGCATCCAGATGCCGGAATACTGTACAGGACAGTCAAGGAAAATGTACAATGTATTAAGTAAAGTTGTAATGCAGCAGACTGCCGATGCAATGGGTGCCAGTAGATTCCGAGGACAGGGGTCAGCCCCCAGGATAAAGAGGGAAATAGTTAATGATGTTGCGACCGGTTTCAATACAGGGACCTCCGTAGTAAACTCGATAGATATACAAGGGTTAAATGAGAGGGTGGAACAGCTTAGAGGGGTGATGAAGGGGTTATTAGAGAGGGTGGAGCAAAACCAGGAAGACCAAGCCAACCTAGGAAAGGAAGGTGCCGAAATCCAGTTGGATGGCATCTCAGTCCTGGAAGCTCACGCCAAAACCATCAATCACCTCATTGATAGAGAAAAAGAAGATACAGGAAAGCAAAGACAGGGGCAACTCTGTCACGCTTATGGTCTGTGGATGGTGGGACAGATCCGCCACAATCTCGACCAGATCCAACGCGGGGAAGTACCCGATTGGATAGACAGTTCACATTTGGCTCAGTTGGCTAACCAGAGGGGGACACTGGATAATTGTACTCTGAAGGGACTGACCCGAGTATACCCAGCAATTCCAGTAGGAATATTGGTATAGGAATAGTCCTGATGATCCCTATAGTCACGCTGTTCTCAGGGCCGTTCCCCCTGTACCAACTAGAGAATATCGGAGTAATACGGGAAAATGTCTCCATACGTTACTATCTGACCACCACCTCCGCCGTTCGTCGAAACAACATACTTATCGGAATTTCCCTAACAGAATGCAAGCAAAGGGGGGAGATCACAGTATGCCCTCACCCGGTAGGCCGAGGTGAGCTGTGGGTTTAACCGAACCGACGGGTGTGTACTAGAAATAGTGCCCGCACACATGCACTTTGCGAGGGCAGGCTACGGAGGGAAAGGAAGATACTGCGTCTCTACTACTGACCGCTCATACCAGTATAATGACCTGCAGTGCCCTATACCACAGCCAAACTTTTGCTTTACGCCGCTACGACCTGTCACGATCGGGCAAGCGCATATCACCCAGGTTAGGCGCCAGAAGCCCGAAGTTATTGATGTAACCGATCAGCTCCACGATCATTTGCAGGATTATGACGAGCCAGAGCAAGTCCCTATCCCACATCTAACCGAAGTATTACGAGAATTGAGGCTCAAGGTGGGTCAATCCGTAAAGCTCTACCACCAACTGCAAACTAAAATCAAAGTACTGAAAGAAGATATCGATGTAGACTTACAAAGTCAGAGTTGGTGGAGAAAGGTCTGGGACTGGGGAATAAATGTGAACATCCATCCTTGGATTCAAATAATTTCACACCTACTGGTCGGGATACAATTGATCTTAGCAATAACATGGGGCATAATGGCCTGCCAGGCATGCAGGCACCAAGCACAACGAAGAGGGACCCATGACCGGTCCCCAAATACTAAACAAGCCTGTCTAATAAAGGGGCAGGAGGATTTGGATTTTGTCAATTTGATCTAAGCAACCGGGACTCCTGAAACATAAAAAATGGCTGCCCAAGCATGATGGGAACCCCGTTAGTCAAGTCATGAACTGGGGCTGACCCTGTGAGGCCCACTACCAGGAATGCCTTGGATACAAGATAATTATAATGAACCAGTGATTTCACACAGCCGAAGCCCGAGGAACAGAGATAAGGGGAGAACCTGCCTCACATAACGAGGTCATTAATCAGCCCGAGCTGACAAAAACCGAACATGTACAATGCAGTTCCTGAGGTATATGGGGAATTTTATTGGGTTAAAGAAACCTATATGTAATCTATAATCGTTATGATTGGATTGTGTCCAGCCGAAGTGGGCTGAGTAACTGTAAAGAACTATTGTAAAACATATAAATATCGATGAGTTTCTTTGTTCGGCGGAGAGAAGTGCCTGGATCCAGTCCTGTGACTTCCTCCCGCTAGCATAAATAAAGGCCGCATTGGCGTTGGAACCGAATCTGAGTGTTGAGTGATTCTTCTGATAAAACACTAACACTAACAATGCCCATTCCAGCCAATATACTGGTCAGCAAATGCCCTTTCCAGTCAGTATAATGGTCAGTAACTGCCCATTCCAGCCAGTATAATGGTCAGTAAATGCCCCATTCCAGCTAGTATACTGGTCAGTAAATGCCCATTCCAGCCAGTATAATGGTCAGTAACTGCCCATTCTAGCCAGGATAATGGTCAGTAAATGCCCCATTCCAGCTAGTATACTGGTCAGTAAATGCCCATTCCAGCCAGTATAATGGTCAGTAACTGCCCATTCTAGCCAGTATAATGGTCAGTAACTGCCCATTCCAGCCAGTATAATGGTCAGTAAATGCCCATTCCAGCCAGTATACTGGTCAGTAAATGCCCATTCTAGCCAGTATAATGGTCAGCCAGTATAATGGTCAGTAACTGCCCATTCCAGCCAGTATAATGGTCAGTAAATACCCCATTCCAGCCAGTATAATGGTCAGTAAATGCCCCATTCCAGCCAGTATACTGGTCATTAAATGCCCATTCCAGCCAGTATACTGGTCAGTAAATGTCCATTCCAGCCAATATAATGGTCAGTAAATGCCCATTCCAGCCAATATACTGGTCAGTAAATGCCCACTCCAGCCAGTATAATGGTCAGTAAATGCCAATCCCAGCCAATATAATGGTCAGTAAATGCCAATCCCAGCCAGTATAATGGTCAGTAAATGCCAATCCCAGCCAATATAATGGTCAGTAAATGCCCATTCCAGCCAGTATAATGGTCAGTAACTGCCCATTCCAGCCAGTATAATGGTCAGTAAATGCCCATTGCAGCCATTATACTGCTCAGTAACTGCCCCATTCTAGGCAGTACACTGATCATTGCGTGTGATGTTTAAGCGCTGAACTTTACAGATTTACAAATATTTTTCTGCACATTCTAAGAAACCTTAATGCTCCTCCCTACTATTTACGTTTCATCAACACACATGCTACAATTTCTCCACTACTTTGTTCTTTATTTTCTGTCAGTGCCTTGGGTCTCATACTGACATCCTGAGCAAAGGGCAGTTAGGGGGGAAATCTATTTTGTAGCTTCTACTCTTTTTGAACTTCTCCTGGTTCCTGAGAGGAGTATAATAATGATATGGGTTGACTCTCGTTTGAGATTTCTTCTTTCATCAGGCAAACACTTACCAAACAGGCCAAAATTGCCCCCCTTGGTAAGGCCTGTTAGCACCTCAAATCGGCGGCCACACTGCGGAGTGCAGTGGCCACCGAATTCTCGTTAAATGGCCGCCGCGATCGCTATTGCTCTGATACGGTTTAGCGGCAGTGTGCAGCACTGCAACTCTTCCCTCCACTTTCGTGGCGGTGATGGACAACATTTCATTCCTAAGTGCGTCATCACTGCGCTCACCGCCGAGACTGGAAGCCGCATTGCCCTTAAAAAGTCGTCCAGCTGTTCGGTAGTGACAAGAGTTGTTTTGTCCGGGTGGTGCACAGTTGCTGATGCACACCACTGGATTGCCTTAAAGTGTTGGTGATTTGATTGGATTTAGTGTCGGCGATATTTTTGCGTTCTTTGACTAGCAGCGCAAGGCTACAGTGTGCGTTGCTTTGCGAGTGCTGGAGGCGTCTTACACCTGCAGGACAGGGAGGCCACTTCAAGGAGGCTGGGCTTGGGGAGGCCTTGGAGATGGGGGCAGTGCTTGCAAGCCAATGCTTTCTGCGTATTGTGCGTGCTGCCGAGGCACGGAGGAGAAGGTAGCACTGGGGGCCATGGCTGCAGCGGCCACGAGCCAGGGCCACAGGCATCATTGCGGACCAGCATGGAAAGGGCCAGGGAGATGGCCACAGAGGGCAAGCAAGAGAGGTGCCACACGAAGGCCCTCAGCAAGGGCCTCCCCCAAGGAGGAGAGTCAGAGGGGAAGCAAGAAGGTGCTACACGAAGGCCCTGAGCAAGGGCCTCCCCCAAGGAGGAGCGACCAGTACGGTGACCCCCCCCCCCCCTCACCCCCAACACCAGATACTGGACGAGCAGCCCAGGAGGCAGCCTGCAGCAGAGCCAGATGCTGGGCAGCAGCAGCCTGCAGAGTTTGAGGAGGCAGAACAGCAGCAGGGAGCAGCCAATGAGCACCTCACAGAGCAAGATTGCCACACAGAAGTGGGGACGAGAGGGCATATCGCGGAAGGGTCTTCCGCGATCAATTCTCATACAATGATATGAGTGATGATCAGTGCCTGCGCAGACTGAGATTCCGGAAGGACGCGTCACTGAGCTCTGTAATCTCCTGCAGCCGGAATTGGAGCCACAGACACGGGTGAGGACAGCCCTGAACGTGGCATCGATGGTCACTATTACCCTCAACTTTTATGCCACAGGCTCATTCCAAGCTGCCACTGCGGACATCTGCAACATTCCGCAGTTTGCAGCCCACACAGCAATATGGGTGGTCACAGATGCTCTTTAGGAGAGGAGGGCCGACTACATCACCTACCCCATGACCATGGAAAAACAACTGGAGCGTCGGACTGCACTCATGCATGTTGCGGGCGCCACCAGTGTCCAGGGGGTGATTGACTGCACCCATGTAGGCTGCAGAGCAATTCAGGAACTGCAAGGGCTTCCTATCTGTCCCTCAATGTTCAGTTCGTTTGCGACCACAACCGCAAGATTCTGCAAATGGATGCTCGGCACCCTGTCAGCACCCACGATTCAGTCATACTGCAGCAGAGTGGTGTGCCACATCTTTTCACTGGTCCCACTGAACATTGTAGCTGGCTCCTGGGTGACAAGGGTTACACGCTGAGCACTTGGCTCATGACTCCTCTGCGCAACCCTCGAACTGACGGGCAGGTCACGTACAATGAGAGTCTGACGGCCACCAGGACCATCATCGAGCGCACAATTGGTATTCTGAAACAGAGTTTCCATTGCCTCGACCTCTCAGGGGGTGTGCTGCAGTAGTCGCCTGAGTGTGTCTCCAGATTTGCGGTGGTCTGCTGTATGCTCCACAACCTGGCCATCATGAGGGCACAGACATTGGAGGACGAGGCAGCAGTGGCACCTGTGCAGGAGGAGGCACAGGAGGAGGAGGAGGATGCTCATGAGGAGGAGCAGTGTCAGGGTGGGCAGCCATGCAGGAGACTGCATCCCCATCGTGACCCTGCAAAGGAAGTACAATGCCATCTCATAGCTGCCCACTTCACAGAAGTAAATGCCCACTTAAGCCTGCATCTGGCCACGTCCATGGGCCAACCTGTGAGTCCTCTCACACATCAGTCCCGCAAACTGAAATGACAGACCTGATCACAAATTACAAACACTAAATATACATTTATTAAAACCCAAACAATGGGTCTCCAAAACGCTCACATAATCCATTATCACCCTTGTCTAACTCCTTATTACGCAGACCTATCCTTACACTACGCCACAGTATCTCCCCTGTGGCTGCCTCATGGCTTTGGGAAGGTTGCTGTGTGCATGTAGAGGAAGCTGCAGATGTCTCTCTCGGACGCCCTCAACCAGCTGAAGGGCAGGCTAATGAATGGGCCGCATCTTCCTGTGTGCCTTCAGTCGGAAGTGGCTGGGGCAAAGCCATGATTGGCAGCAATTGCATAGTGGCAGCTCTCAGTTCAGGGCTGCTGTGAACCGGAGAGGCAACTTCAGTATCCTGGTCGGAGGAGCCAGCGCCACTCGTCTGGGGCAGCACCCCACCTCCCTCACCAAGCTGCTGGAGCACAGGTCGGTGGGGTGTCGTGGCACCGTTAGGCCCCTGGTGGACAGTTGTGGACCCAGCCGCAATGGCAGCAGTCAGATGTCGTGTAGCCTCCAGCTGAGACTGCATGACAGCAGCCACATTCTGGAAGCCATCAGAGATAAAAGCAGTCAGACACTCAGCGCCCTGTTGCCCAGAGTGCATAAGAGCATTCTGAGCTTCCAGGGCAGCGGCCATCCTGTGCAAAGAAAGGTCAAGGCGAACTCGAGACACAGCTGCAAAACCTGCCCTTTAAGAAGGCCTGGGAGCAGCTGCATCAATAGCATGATGGTGTGCATCAAATGGAGAGGAGGGGAATTTCGCGATGCAAACTTCACTCCGCAGGCACACCGGTAATTAACACTCCGCTCCTTTTCGGACACGAAAAGGGCAATTTCTATCTTAATAACACCCCTTCCATACCGGTGGATATAGACGGTCAAATGCGGTGAGTGTGCCCCCTTTCAGGCGGAGGGGGGGCGCAATTTCAGCCCCCAGAACTCAGCATGGGAGAAGATTTCCTCGTGCTTTGGGCAAGCTCACCATGTTCGGTGTAGTACATTGTAAGCATGTTTATAAAGAACAGGTTTGCATAAAGAAAATATTTATCCCCTGCTATGTGGGAAAGCATGGGAGAAAATTCAGCCCCCGGCTCTCTGTAGAGCAGCACATTGCTATCCCAACATCCTACAACGCAGCTGGTTAAAATCCCACATTCAAAACATGAGATTTAATTAAAATGCCAAATCTATAATTAAATCCTGATATTTTCAATCCAAATGATGCTAGTTTTCATTGTGTGCTGTTTTGTATAAATATATTTGACATTGTGTGAGACTGGACCGTTTCTCAATGAAGTCCGTTTTGGGAAGTGTACGATGCATGTTCAGGCAGATTAAGAGCATCATCTGGCTTTCGAACTTGGCTCATTGTTGAGCTTAGTCTGTATCAGCTACAAGCTGTTCATTAAGAGGTGTCTGGCAATTATGATGATGCAGGGATTGAACTTTCTGACTGCAGCTTGTTTGAGGTCAATAAGTTTGAGGTTATAGAGGGAGTGAGAATTCATTATGACCTGTAATATTTCTGAAAAAAATTGAGCCTAATAAATGTCAAATCTAACAATGATGCAGAAGTAGTGACACATTGAATTAGAACTCCAGTGAGCTTCGAATGCTTGCCATAATTGCTATTTGGATTCGTGCCGCGGAAAAGCTACAGAACAGAAGGGTCAAGCATTCACTGCTGAGAGACTGAAACTGGCACGGATGGCTTCCTTTTTAAAGATATGAAGTGCTCATTGTAACAGATCTGTCGTGTGCTCGCATGTGAGATAATTAGCTGATGATCATCAGGCAAAAAAAAAAGGATTTTATGTAGTAACGAAGCTTGAATCCCACTTGCTCTTTCTTGCAGCTTTATTTATTGAGCTTTTTCTTCTTCCAATCACTTTTAAGCTGCAGTAGCTGAAGTAATTTGTGGATCCATTTTGGCTTTGTATAACCCTATTTACTGTGGAAAACATAGTTATTGTAGGTCACTTGGAGCTGAAGGACAGTTCATAGATACACACAACTTTCAGATGTACATTCGAATCCTGGCTGTTTCTTTTAGCTTTGAAGTTTACCTGACTTAACCCTGTCTGGGACAAACACCACCATGAAAGGTGATGGGTGGAAGCAGGTTTCTCAAGCCGCTGCCAATTTAGGAATGTTTCAATAATATAATGAAGAACCACCACGACTGGATTGCTTTTGTAGTGGAAACAACAATTTACATTTGTATAATCGCATTTAACGTAGCAAAACTGCCCGAGACCATTCACAAAAAAGAAAAAAGAAAGACTTGCATTCATATAGCGCCTTTCACGACCACCGGACGTCCCAAAGTGCTTTACAGCCAATGAAGTACTTTTTCAAGTATAGTCACGTTTGTAATGTCGGAAACGTGACAACCCAATATGTGCACAGTGAGCTCCTACAAATAGCAGTGTGATAATGACCAGGTAATCTGTTTTAGTGATGTTGATTGAGGGATAAATATTGGCCAGGACATGAGTGATATCAATAAAAACATATTTGACACTGAGCCACAGAAGGAGATATCAGGTCTGATGACCAAAAGCTTGGTCAAAGAGGTGGGTTTTAAGGAACATTTTAAAGGAGGAAAGAGAGGTAGCGAGGCGGAGAGGTTTAGGGAGGGAATTCCAGAGGTTAGGGCCCAGGCAACTGAAAGCATGGCCACCAATGGTGGAGCGATTAAAATCAGGGATGCTCAAGGTGCCAGAATTGGAAGTAAACAGAACAGATCTACCCATTATAACCTCAAATAATCAGTTGGCACTGACGGAAAATGTCCCCTGTATCAGGGATGTTTTACCTTAATTGCCAGCAACTGTTTATCAATTACACAGACTTCGCATTTAGATATAAAAATAGCACAAAACAGTGGTTTGGTAGGAACAAAGTAAACCTTCCTGAGTTTCAATATTGCACCATAACTAAATTATCTACTTTGAAGTCAGAAATAAGTCTTAATCGGCTCTTCTACTGGAAACCAGGGGGTGGGAAACTCTGACTTTGAAGAGACCCGGCTGTTTCTATTGCAATTGGAGAGTAAAATGATTGAGTTATCTGGATCAATCCAGATTTAAATTATTCGCTGGGTTGATCCAGTTTATTCGGAGGGTTTTTATTTATATTGAAGCCATATAGGTTAACCAATCACGCTCCAGCCTATACTGATATTTTATTGCTTAATTTCCATTTCATTCACATTTGCAACTCAAGAAAAGATAGATGATCACAGCCTCAGAATTCCGGTTCAGTCTGTTGGTTTTGGAGCAGACCTGAGACAAACAGGGCCAGCAACGTACCGAGGGGTGCGTTCCATCATGGTCCTACCTCACCCCACTCCCCTCCCCATTTTCCAAAGGAGGGGCCTGACAGCCCATCCTTATGTGAGAAGGTTCATGAAAAGTACGTAGGCCATGATTTTCCTTACCTCGGCGGCACCATGGCGGGTGACTTCGATGGAAGATCGCGACCTCGCTGCTAGTTCTATCCCGGCCTCCGACATGTCTTTCCGTTGATTGGGCTTGTTAAGCTGGCCCTGTGAGGTTTCCGGCCAATTGAAGGAAGCGGCTCTGATGACATCATTTGATTATCATCAGCCAGTTTTCTTAAAGGGACCATGCGCAAAGTGATTTTGACAGTTGTGCTGTCAGTGTTCTGCAGCATTGAAGTGGTGCAAACACTGACAAACACTGCACAGAGGTGCAGGGCTGCACCCAGGCTCTCCCATGACTCCCTCCATATGCTTATGGGAGTCACAGCATGCAGGGAAGTTCTCTTCCCTTCCAATGGGTGGAAGGGACCTCCCCAGGAGACCAACGCAGCCTGGTTGCACATTGCACAGGACACAATCAGGGAAGTCGTCAGGAGGACCAGGCTGCAGTGGCGCAAACCTTTCAATGATCTCAGTGGATCACAAAATGTTACTGCAAAGCCACACTCAACCTCATCCTGCTGTGCCACTCATCACATCCCCATCACTCTGCCTTCCCTACCGTACCCTACTCCTGCACATCCTTACTCACACCAACTTACAGTGCACCTCCACCCATCCCTCTCTATCTACATTATCACATCCCCATCTCACCAGCCACCCCTCACACTCACCCTCATCCTAGTGCAATCACACCAACTAACACACAAGGGTAGCCACTTGGGTGTTTTATCCAATGTTTATGTAAATTTTCTGTTAATGCGGTGTCAAATATTGACGCCTTTATTTTCAACACTTTGTATTCTTGGACAGATTTGTGTGCACCTTTGGAAGTTGTATAATGAGTTGCAGTGAATGGTGAGACATAACAGTACGCCCCGCAATGCTGATGAGTGTGAATGGAATGGCTTGGGCATTGTATAGATGCTTTATGGTGCTGGTGTGGGGTGGTGCCAACCTGGCGCTTCATGTGGCAGCCAAGGTGTGCAGTGTCAAGTAAAGTAAATCTGGCCATGGTGAGGCCATCGCTGGTGTCCTGGGCATCAGTGTGGTCGGGTGCTGATGCCCTGTGTCCTGTGCAGCATCAATTGATTGCGGAGAAGGTTGGTGTTGTTATTGCTGCTGTTGATGCTGGAATCATGGTCAGATTCTGAGGACCAAGGTGAGAGAGGGTAAATGGTTCTCATCCTGATTGAGTAGATACCAGTTGAAGTTGAGATGACAGAAGCACTCTGTCAATGGGGCGAGAGGTTGCTGCAATGAGGTGACACTTGCAGCCTGCATAAACCTCAATCTGTGTTCCAAAGGGAGAAAGCAACAGCTTCTGCACTTGGAAAGTGAATGGGTGTGAAGTGGGAGCTTTTATACTAGGTGTCAAGCTGTCACTCATCAGCTGATTCAAGGGTCACTCAACTGCTACATCAGATTAACAGACGGGAAGCAGTGTGGAATCCGTGGACGAGCTGTTAAAGTCAAACGGTAACATTGAGTTGACTCTTAAGGGCTTGTCAACAAGCCAATAATTGTTTAAATTAGGTCTGCCGCCGCTGACGTTTGGGTCGGCTCAGTGCTGGCAGACCCGACATTGAGAAAGTCCAGTGTGCGTGTTTTGATAGTGGGTTCCCGAGCCGCTGTCAATCATTTAAAATTTAACAGCTGACCCGCCACCCATCCCGTCCGCTGAGCAAAATTCTGGCCATTAATTGGGGGAAAATGCAGCCCTCCATCTTGCCTCCTGCCACTAGCATTGCACGGACGCTGCATGTCCAGGCATCCAGTGTTCAGGGAAAGGTTGGCCCAAAAATCTATGTGTAGCCAGGGTCTGGATTACTGTATTCCATGGGCCCAAATAAAATGTGTGGGGTGTGTGTGTGGGAGGGTGGGGGAGGGACCTTTTTTTAAATGCTCGTGTGTTGGCAGTCCTGCAATGCCGAAACTCTGCTTTTTTTTTAGGCAACATTTGCAGTAGATTCTGGGGAGTCCACCTCAAATATGATTATGATCCCGAGGCTGGGGGGTTGACTGGAGTCATGGATGGACATCCGCGGTGGGTGAATACTCAGCCCACCCCCTCACAGAGATATGCCCCAATCAAGGTGTGGAATACCTAGGCCCACGGGTCTGTAAAAAGATGTGAAATTCAGTTCAAAGAAAATAAAATTGAGATGGCACTGTTGGAATATATTACCCTGTAGGGATGAAAATATTTCATAAAATGCAGAGTTCAGGGTCTGACCTTTAGCTATTTATTTAATTACAGCTCCTGTCTATCTACCAACAGAGATGTTTTGTGTTAGTCAGACAAGCCAACTGCCCAATAGTTTATTGCTGCCTTGACTCCATCTGAGTCTCAGCGGGTCAGGCAGCATCTGTGGATAGAAAGCAGAGTTAACGTTTCGGGTCAATGACCCTTCTTTTTGCAAAATGCGACCCGAAATGTTAATTCTGTTCCTACTCCACAGTTGCTGCCTGACCCGCTGAGATTTGTAGCATTTTCTGTTCATGTTTCAGATTCCAGCATCCGCAGTATTTTGCTTTTGTCTATGTGAGTCTCGATTGATTCTTGGGAACTTTCAACCAATCAAGATGTGCTTAGTGACAGTGGAATGAGTGATAAAGTGTTTTCTTTTATTGCTTTGTGGAAACTTGGAGCCTATTGATACACACTGTTCTCACTTATTTATTTGTCTCTGAGGACAACTCTGAACGACATTTCTTTCTGCAGCGATGGCCACATTGCCGAGCATGAGAAATTATTTTCAGAAATATGCAAAACGATTTTGAAATATAGAGTAGAGGAACACTTGATAAAGGACAACCTGACAAGAGACAAGCCTAGATCTAAGCATTAACTAACCTATTGGGGGTTTCACAGATATCACTGCAAAGTAAATGCAGCAAATGTAATAAATCTAGGTTCTCATAAAGATCTGGCAAGACTCCACGTCAGATATTAAAGACAAAAGTAAAAAGTCATGGAATGAAAAGTGAAGTAACGTTTTGGATCGAACATTGACTTAAAATTACAAACAGAAGGTGGGAAGAAGTAGAACGTTTACAAACTAGAAAGGGATTATGGGTGCGGTACCATTTGGGGACTATCTTAGGACCTGCATAGGTATGTATAAACAACGTGGATAAGGGAATCATCATTAGGGTCTCCCAGTTCACAGATGGCACTCCAATTGGAGGCAGAATAAATAATGAGGATCAGAAGAATTTGAATATTTTAGAAACTGGGCCAGTAGGTGGGAAATGCAGCTAAATAATTAGTATGGGAGCAAGGAGCCAAAGTTTCAATTATGAACGTATGCAGCATACAGATCAAAAAATAGATTTGCAGTTATCATGGGGAAAGTGATTGGGATCAGGGGACAAAGGCTATAAAATGATGCATAAAAAAGATTCTGGGTTACACTAGCAATGGGATAAAAAAAAAATTTCAAAAAGGTGATATTGCTACCATAAGGCACTAGAGGATCTCAGCTAAAATATTACGAGCAACAATGGTCCCCATATCATAGGAAAAATACTATGGGCAAGAATTTGCCCTCCGATCGGCGATTTAATGCACAGTTACCACCCGTTTCATGAAGTAGTGACCTGTACCGCCCATTTCACCTCCCAATTATCGCCAGCGGTAATTAGGGTCGACCATTACTGTCGGCGTTGCTGCAAATCGCCCGCCCACTTTGGACCCCCCGAAATCACGGAAAATTCCCTGCCAGCGCTAATTTCAACTAAAACGTTTATTTTAAGGACCGCTACCGCCCGTTATCGCTGCGATCAGAACCGCCCACTTCTGAAGTACTTACCTGACTTGGACCCAGCATTATGCCTCCCTCCATTTTCTTTTCAACTTTACAGTAGGTCAGAAGATCGATGTTAATGTTGGGGTATAGTACAACAGGCACCAAATGCCCACTGGTACATCACCCCAATAGCTATTTTTATTTGGTGTTCCTGTTGTGTAAATTAGTCGCATTGCAATTTGTGAAAATGTTTTCAGGCTTTCCAGCAAACCTTCTCTTTGGGTGCTCGGATGCCGATACATTAGGGCCAGAACTTCAGTGTGTGAGTCCAGTTAATATAAGCAGGCTTTTCAATTGGAGTGACATCTTGGCCATGCGTGATCCCATCGTTATTCAGGAATCAAAACCTTGGATGATTTGCTGCACCTTACCACCCATCCCCCCCGCCCACCGCATCCCCACCCCCGACGCCCCCCTCCCCCCCCCACCGCACCCCAGCCAAGGAACGGCAGTCGGCGAGAAGCGGGAGCAGCGTGGTGAGGCCTATAAAAGGCCCAGCGGGTGTTCCACAGGCAGCGGCAGTCGGCGAGAGGTGGGAGCAGCATAGTGAGGCCTATAAAGGCCCAGCTTGTGCAGCTCCAGCCGGGAGAAAAAGCAGAAAAGAAGTAGAAAGGAATCAAAAGGTGACATCACAGCCAAAGGGGTAAGTGATTGGCTGGTGATTGGTAAGTAGTTTTTCTTTTTCTTTTTTATATCAGTAAGTAACCTGTAACAGTGTTGTCACCAATTTAAGTGTATCTAATGGTTAAGTCATGGCAGGAGAGCTCGGTCACGTGATATGCTCCTCCTGTACCATGTGGGAACTCAGGGACGCCTCTGGTGTCCCTGACGACTACGTATGCGGGAAGTGTATCTGCCTCCAGCTCCTGACGGACCGCGTTGTGGAATTGGAGCTGAGGGTGGATTCACTCTGGAGCATCCACGCTGCTGAGAATG